>NW_007252229.1:146962-231546 GCF_000164805.1 Carlito syrichta | reverse complement strand
GCGGCCACTGCACTCCAGTCTGGGCGACCAAGTGAGACTCCAACTCAAAAAACAAACAAAAAACAACCCCCAAAACAAACAAACAAAAAACTATTCTGCTGAATTTCTAAAGATGGGAGGAGAATCAATAATCTTCCATTTGCTCCCTGAAATAGATCTCTTGACTATAGCAATTGCTGTTATCGATAAATACTTGGCTGAGCTCATTCGACTGACTATATATTCATTCTGATTCGGTAACTCCTTTCTGCAGCGTGGTCCACATGCTGTGTGCAAATGGCATAGCCAAGGTTAAGAAGACCAAATTTGTTTGTGAAGGGCATACAGTCATGCAATTTAAGCATTGGGAATAATTTTAAAATAAATCTAGCAAAAATATGCATCTTATGCTCCATGTCCTCTACAACGTATGGCTGATGTGTGTGTAATAACTTAGATAGCCATAGCATTTTACTTGAAGACTGTGTTTAAAGACAGTGATTAATGGGTTGGCCCACCCATCCTCCTGACTCCAGATCACTGCCAAAGTGCAGCTGACTTTAGAATGTCACTTGTCATCACATGGTTTCAGTGTCAAGTTCAACTTTGAAGATTGAGAACACATTGAAGTAAAGAGAAAGAAAAGGAGAGGGAGGAAGGAGGAGGAGGGGGAGAAGGAAGGGTTTGAGAGGGGGAGAGAGAGAGAGGAAACGGAAATAAAGAAGAAAGAAGGGGAAAGTGTGTGAAGAGCAAAATTTTACAACATATTACTAGAAAGAAATATTCTAAGAGTCTTATAAGCTTTGGAGTTTCAGCAGAGCTTCTAGTCAGACAGCTGAAATTTGCTTATTCAAATATGTGTTCTGACTTGTAAAGCTATTTACTTATTCAAATGATATTACCTTTGCTCAAAATGTGTTTGAACTCCTCACTTAGAATTGCCATTGGCATCAACATGACATTTGGTAGTTCAGTAGTCCTTTGGGTACATTCACTAGTTGCTTGACTTATTGTCACTAATATGTGACCCATGTACTGTTAATGGCCTGGCAGAGGTTTATGGTGACCATTTCTATGCTTTGGGAATTGGAAAGCTATGGTTTATTGAATATTCATGAAGCAAGGAGCAGAGGACAATTGGCAGGATCTAAGAGCAGCTATGGGTAACTTGTATATATCTTTGGTCATCTCAGAAGGCAAAATAGTGGTTTTGTTTCTGCTCATCACCAACTTGATGCTTCCTCTGACTCTATTTTTCCTGTATTTGGGTTGAACTTCCTTCTTTGTTCATTCTTTTCATAGCCTGACTACTTCTTGGAGTACCTACTCTTTCAATGATGCAGGTGATTTGGATTAATAGAATGGATTGAAAAATAATAACTATAGAACATCAACAGAGCTTTCTTAATATATATTTTCTTTTTTATTTTAAAGATGTGCAGTACAATGCAGGATTAGGTATACAAGTGGTTATTGTTCAGGTAAACTTTGGGCTTCCCTTTGGTCCCCACTTCGCCTGGTTTGAGATCAGGTTCCCTTATTGTTGTTGTGTCCCCTCCCTCTCTCCCCTGGCAGTTTGTTGCTACTGACAATCTCTTTCTTACAGTATTATGGTTAATGTTCAGGGTCTGCTTATGAGTGAGAACATGTGATACTCAGTTCTTTGTTTCTGTGATGAATCACTGAGTATTATAGACTTAAATACACATTCTTTAGTTCTTCAAACACATAGTATGCATTAATGCTATGAAAAAATAAGTAACAAGGAGAATGGCTAACATTAATTGAATTCTTTCTTGCCTTTTTTTAAAATTTCAGTATCTTTTAAAATTTTTCAGCAGCTTTGGTTACATGAATGAATTGTAGAGTGGTGAAGTCTGGGCTTTTAGTGTACCCATCACACAAATAGTACACTTTGTATCCACTAGGTCATTTTTTTTTTTTTTTTTTGAGTTGGAGTTTCACTCCGTCGCCCAGATTGGAGTGCAGTGGCCGCTCCCAGCCACCGCAGCCTCGACCCACTGGGCTCTGGTGATCCTTCCACCTTAATTCCTCAGCTCCCTCCCTTTCTGCACCCTTCAGTGTCTCCAATGACCATTCTGTTACTCTCTTTGTCTTTGTGAGCCCAAAGCTTAGCTCCCACCTATAAGAGCAAACTTGCGTTATTTGGTTTCTTATTCCTAAGTTACTTCACTTGGGATAATAGCCTTCAGTTCCATCCACATTGCTTCAAAAGACATTATTTTGTTCTTTTTAATGGCAGTAGTATTCCATGGTATTTATATCAGTGAGGATCCCCACAAAAAAGAATTTATTTTTAAAAATGTGTATTTATTCTAACATGTTTAAACTTCAGTCACTTTCCAAGTACTCTTCGTTTGATGTAATTACCTGAGACACTTTTTCACTTGCTCAAAATATTTTTTGAACTTGTCCATGTTGATGCCTTTCAGTGCTTCTGTTGTTTTTTGTTTCACCTCTTTGACATCAGCAAAACATTTCTATTTGAGGACTTTTTTCATCTGGGGAAACAAACACACATAAAAAGTCACTCAGGGCAACATCTGGTGAATAGAGAGGGCGGGGCACAGGGATCATGCTATTATTGGTCAAATACAGCTGAACACTCAGCATGGTGTGGACAGGTGCTTTGTCATGATGAAAGAACCAGTCACCTATTTGCTATAACTCCAGGACATTACTTCTACAAATCCTCTCTCACAACAACACTAGCTGGTACCCTGATGTGAGTTTCTAGAACACTTACCTTGCGAGGGAAGCTTGTACTATAAGATAATTCTGTTTTTCCCCCACATTTTCGTTATCCAAGCATCAGCTGATGGACACTTACTTAGGTTGATTCCTTACCTTTGCAATTGTGAATTGTGCTGTGATAAACATATGAATGCAAGTATTTTCTTTGCATAATGACTTATTTTCCTTTGGTGGATACTGAATAGTGGGATTGCTGGATCAAATGGCAGATCTACTTTTAGTTCTTTGAGAAATCTTCGTTATTTCCTGTAGAGGTTGTACTAATTTGTTTCCACCAACAGAGCATGTGTTCCTTTTTCTCTGCATTTATTGTTTTTTTTTTACTTTTTAATAATGACCATTTTGACTTGGGTAAGGTAGTAACTCATTGTGGTTTTAATTTGCATTTCACTAATAATTAATGATACTGAACATTTTTTCATATGTGTGTTGTCCATTTGTATATCTTCTTTTGAGAAATATCTGTTCATGTTTTGTGCCCACTTTTTTTGTTTATAAACAAACTTTTATTTCTGCATGGATGAATTTTTTTATACTTGAAACTAGGTTGTAAAATGGGAAATTGTTTAGAAATTAGGCAGAGTTTAAGTTACGGAGACCCTTATTTGACATGCTAAAGATATAGGATTTTATTCTTTAGGTGATGAGACTTTTTATATTTATTATTGCAACTAATAGCATTCACATTATTATTTTGACCAGAGTACCACTTACATGTGGGGAACTCTGATTTTGTTTGCTCACTTGTTAGTGGGAATTTTTGTTTCTGTTTTCTTTCTGGTTTGTTTGAGTTCCTTGTAAATTATGGGTATTCATCCTTTGTCAGGTATATACTTGGCAAATATTTTCTCCCATTCTGCAGGTTGACTATTTACTGTATTGATTATTTCTTTTGCTGTTCAGAAGCTTTTTAGTTTAATAAAGCTTCACTTGTTTATTTTTGGTTTTGTTGCATTTGCTTTTAGGGGCTTAATCATAAATTCTTTGCTTAGGCCAATTCCAGAAGAGCTTTTCCTGGGTTTTCTTCTAGAATTTTTATGGCTTCAGGTCTTACATTTACGTTTTTAATTCCCCTTCAGTTAATTTCTGTATATGGTGGGAGGTAGGGATCCAATTTCATTCTTCTGCTTTGACTATTCAATTTCCCCATGCCATTTATTTAGTAGTGTTTCCTTTCCTCATGTATTTTTTTGTCTGTTTTTGTTGAAGATCCGTTGGTTATAGTTATTTGGCTTTATTTCTGAATTCTGTATTTTGTTCCATTGGCCTATGTGTCTATTATTGTACCACTACTATACTGTTTTGGTTTCTACACACTTGAAGTATAATTGAACTTTTGTGTCAGGTACTAGGTAATGTGATTTACTTGTATTAATTAATTTCAGCTCACAATAACTATTTTACAGATGAAAAAAACTGAGATTTTCAGTTGCTAAATGATATAATCAAGATAACACAGATAGAAAGCAGTAAACCTAATATAGGAATTAATTCAGCTGTGTCTAAGTACAGAGTCTGTTTTCTTAAACTCTCTTTTATGGCATTTAATTTATGATATCTCTATAAAGAATAGACATTAGAATGTGTGTATGTATGCATATAAATGCATATACCTAGGGTGTCAAAAATGTATATACATTTTAAGAGATGTTATCTATGTACTGCTTTTCAAAGTTGAGTTGAATTATGCTAGCAATGTGTAATTGCAGAAGTCAAACTTGACTTGTACTCATCTTTTGTTATCAGCATATATTGAGTATTAAAGTTTTAATACAGTTTTTTCCTTTCTTAAAAGGCACCCTCTGTATACATAACCATATGGTACACGTGTATACAGATAAAGATGTATACATAGATAATGATTAGTTTAACGGAGAGTCTTTTTGTTTGCATTTCTATGAATAATTAACAATAGAATAATATTCTGAATGCTTTTTATGTACTTGTAATAACTTTTACAGACATTTTCTCTGTAATTTAATTCTAATAGCTTGTAAAATATGTCCTATTTTAATCCATATTTTGCCAATGGTGAAATTATGAAAGATCAAATAATCTGCTCAAGGTCACCTGTCTAGTAAGTGGCAGCACTGGGACAGAAAATCCCATGCTTTTAAGCCTCCAGCTTTAATGACTGATTAGATATGTTGGGTGAGGGAAGCAGAGGATGAGATGGATGGTGGTGGCATCAATCACTAGAGTAGGGAAGAGATATGAGGCACAGTTAATGAAGAAGCAAATTAGTTCAAGTTTAGATAGGTGGAGATTTCCATGGCAGGACAGTTTCTCCTCTCCCTCAGTAATGACTTTCTTTTTTCAAACTACAAATGCATACTTCTCTACTGCATGTATTTCCTTTCCAATCTGCCCAATTTCTCTTTCTCTCTGCCTCCCTTTTACCATCACCATAACTATTCTTTATGCATTTTTCAATTTCAAAGTGTTTGTAGATGCACACAAGACCTATTTGCAAAATTAAAGAGCCATTTGTTTTGATTAAAGTCTTTAAGAAAAATATAATATAAAATGAATATATAAATAATTCAAAATATATTTAGGGTTCAATAATTCCAGGACTCTTATGAGAATTATTTTTGTGTTTTACTATTCATTCTGCAAAGTCAAACTCTAGTTTTATTTCTTACATGGGGCTCCTCTGACTGAGCTCCAGGACCTGCAGGACTTGGTCTCAAGAATCCACATCTACACAGTGGTGGGTACTAAGAGAACCCACTGGAAAAGCTTATGATGAGGATTACATTATCTGTCGCACGTAAAGTGCCCAGTCCTGTGCTTAGTGCCCAATAAAGAGTACCTGGGGTTATTCCTATCTTGTTTTTTCCTTTAAGCATCTTCAGTTTTTAAAGTATTCATGGCCTCATTTATTATTTTATGGGGTTAGTATTATGGAGGCACGTTGCTTAAATTGTTTCATATGTGATTGCCATATTTACCTAGCTAGATGGTGGATTCATTAATAAAATGGATTATGGCTTCATTTTATTTTCCCATATAGCACATAGTATAGTGCTTAGCGGCGACAGTTATCTATTGATTGATTAGGCACTAACTATAGGAATCTGGCAATAGGATATGTGGTACCTTTAAAAGCCAATATATTTATCATCACTTTTCCAAAAAAAAAGAGACAGGTGTCTTTTATGGGAAATTAAATTCTTTTTTAGCAGAAATAAATGTGGACCTGAAACATATGAAATAGTGAACTATAGCAGGGTCACAGTGAACATTTATGACAGCAGATTCTCATTCTTAGCATTCTGAGACACTCTTGGCAGCATTTGGACTTGGCTAGTGGGCAGCAACAGAGAACTGAGAAGGATACTTTGAACATCAGCAAAAAAAAAAAAAAAAGCCTCAGCAATCTACACATGCAACTGTGCATTATGTGGAGGAAAGTTTGTTGTCCTTTGATCATTTCAGTCATGTCACTTGCATAGATATCAGTGACCGCGGATGACATCAACATCAAATACAAGGCTTTCCCAGTGGTTGGTAGTCTACAAGCTTCCTTCCGTTCCTAAAGGGTGTACGAACTGGGTCAGTTTCAGATTTTCACTTCAATCATTCTCAAAATTCCTCTTAGAAATGCTGTTCTTTAAATAGTTTAAGCTAACATGCAAAAAAAAAAAAAAAACACCTTATTTTCCATTTGTCCTTATTTCTTTCATTCTTTTAACTTAGTTTAAAATCTCTTTTCTTGGCAGTTTGAAAAAGGACATGAAGTAGTACTGTCAATTTCATGTGACATTTAGTTGTGTTTGTGACAGAAGTTTGATAATATTCTTTAAATCTTATATAAATAAGTACCTCCCCAAACTCATGCCTTTTTAAAGTGCAGAATGCTCTGTAGTTAGTAATGCTGTTTAGGCAATGAGTGATTGTTTAATTGCAGAAGTACTAAACTCTGTGATTGAAGTGTCAAAAATACCAGAGCTATGTTTTATCTCTTGCCATGCTTTCTATCTGTTCATTTTGTTATTTTCTCATGTGCAGAGAAATGGCATGCTCATGTGTCAGAGCAAATCTTAGCTAATCAATTAACAAGTCTTTATCAGGCAACTATTATACACCAGTCCCCATGCAAGACACCGAGAATTCAAAGAAGTTAAATGTGGGAACCTAGTATAATAAAAGAGATAGGCTAGTAATTTTGTGAGTGACTTATTTAGTATTTAGAAGTATCATCTGATTATAAGTATTAGAATAATTCAAGTATGCTTACAGTAGTGTGAACTTGAAATATTGGTTTCTATATTCAATTACTTGCTGGGAACCTGTTACATTTATAGATATATTTGTGGAATACCTATTAAGTGTCAGAATTCTGGGAATACTGTGCTGAATTCCTTCATAGTGATGAGGGTAGAGGGGAAGATAGATATTCAACAATTCATTTAAAATAAATAATGACAAATGTTCAAAATGCTGTGAGGGACAGGTAGAGAGGGTCATGAGAGATTATATCAAAATAGTTAAACTGAGACTTCAAATTTGTCTCAGAAGTGCAAAAAGTTGACAAGTTAAGGGATAGCATTCAAAATAACAAAAGGAAGAAGCAATTTTCGTAGCTTATTGAAACAATATTGTGAATATTTTGGTAATTATTGACAATAATGCCTCATGGAAAGAAAAATGCCAACACCAGCATCATAACTGGAGATTTGGGCTATTTCCTTTTTCAGAATTAGAGATGCCATACATTCAATGCTACATTAAGAAGGCTATCTTAGCTAGGCTCTGTGGCTCAGCCTGTAATCCCACGCCTTTGGGAGGCTGACTCCAATTCAAAAAAAGAAGGCTATCTTCATTAACTAATGTTCAACAAAGGAGTAATGCATCTTGTCAGTTTAGCATAATGCAATGAGGGTGTCTGTGGGGGGTGTGTTTGTGTTTATATGTGGTATGGAGATGATATAGGTGAATGGTATATTTTTTCCTTTATTTTCATGTATCACATGTTTATAAATATGACAAATGCAGAAGCTATTTTTATATATTTGGTAAAAGTTTGGGGAGACAGCATGTCACTATCATCATCATCATCACCACCACCGCCATCATCATTTATTGAGTACCAACTATGTCCTACATATTATACTGGTTACTTTACATGTACTATCTCTAATCTTCATAACAAACTCTACAATGTGTTGCTATGTTGTTATACACACAATTTTATGGTTGAGAAAACTGAGCCTTGATGTTTTGGTAAGATGCCTAGATCATATGTGTAGTAAATGGTAGACTTGGATTTGAGCCCTGTCTGTTTGGCATCAGAAAGCTGGATGCTTTCAGATGCATGGTACTGTCTCTCACCTAGAAATAACTACAGGCAAGCATTAAGGGATTTCTTCTCTACTCTCAGTTCTCCAGTGTAGTTTTGATCACACAAACCAATACTTGGGTTTCCATTTCTCCATCTGTTAAATGATGAAGTTAGGCAAGATTATATCTAAATTCCCTTCTAACTGAAAAAAAAAATCTGGATTACTACAAACTCATCCACTCTCCATAACTCATGCAAGTTTATTTTATACTCTTTAACGTATGCTTACTTTAGTATACGTGACATGTCAAGAGCTGATCTGAGGGAAGATGATTCTTTCTGAGTTCACTGAGTCAGATCAAACAAAAATATTCAGGTTGTATGATGTTCATCTATGAGAATAACCCTTAAGCTCTTCCATATACTAACTTATATAATCTTCACATAGATCTTTTTTACAGATTAGGAAATCAAGGCACAGAAAGGTTTAAGTGATTTGCCCGAAGTCACCAGCTGCTAAGGAACAGAGCTCAGATTTAAACCTGGGGAGTCTGGACCCAAAGTATTATGTTCACATTCACAGCAGGCTGCTGCCCCTCACATATAGCCCACTGCCACCACTGTTGACCTTTGGTGGGTCCCCTGCCACATACCTCCCAACCTGCCTCCAACTTTTCTGAAGGTTGCCTTAATGTTCACATTGTTAAAGTGTGAACTATACTTTGAAACTCTGTCCCATTTATAAACAAACCTTACTCCTTATCTAGTAGTTTGATTTACATAGAAAACAGTCAGAGAAAATTAATCACATTCTCCAAACCTTCTGCTTCTCATAAAATGCAGGTAGATTTTGTCGAGGATAAATATCACCAGTTCATTTATCACAGTCACTCCAACAAACTGTAGGTTAACCAATTCATGATTTTTTCCAAAAATTTTGTGACATTTTGAACATTTAAAACTCTTTAAGACTCTTACTTTTTTTTGGTTTAAAATAATCTTTCTTATATGTTCAACATAGTCAATTAACAGTGTTTATCTGCAACCTGTGTACAAACTTATTCTGTTTTAAATAGTGTAGAAAATTTTAAAAAAATGTTCAGGGAGTGGGTTTTGCTTTGAATTAATTTATGTGACATCAGATGACAGTGACTAGTGATGTAAATAATCTAGAGGAACAAATATCCCATAGGGAATAAGGAGATGTTGTAAAGAGGCACGCTGAGATTTTATGGGATCGGAGAACTCAGACTGGTGGGGAGGAGTATTTTGCTGATGGTCAGCAAATAAAGGCAAGTAGCAAGGAAATAAGCCAGTACATTTTGCTAAATCTCATGAGCTGGTTTTGTAATATGTATATGTACTAGTTTAAGGGTCATTCTCATATTGCTACATAATTCAGAAACTACTCCCATGTTATTGGAATTTTCATCATTTCTCCATTTCTTTTCCCAGCACATCTGGCACAGGTGTCCTAAGCACATCACAGGTGCTCAGAAAATGTCTACTGATTGATTTATTTTATCGTATAACTGAGATATAGATGTGGTTGCCCGTGATAGCAATATACAAAAGAACCACAGATTTCCATTGGTAAAATTTTATCATTAAAAGTTTTTTATTTATATTTCAAATTCTTATTTATTTGGTGCTCTTTTCCCATTTATATCACAATGTGAGTGGGCCAGCGCTTTCTTTTTAGAATGGAAAAAAAATCAGCTTCAAAAATATATAACTGCTTTAAACAACTTTCCTCAACGTTTAGTTATATTTTCCAGCAAGTTCTCATCTCTAAGCTACTGAGTAAGATTATTCATTCCTTCTGGTGTATTTGGCTAAGCTGCCAATTTTCCCTTTTGCTATTTTAGGTAGCTAATTTTCCCACAACATAATATACATCGCTAAGTCTCCAGCTTTTTGCTCAGCCTCAGATGATATAGAAGTTTCAAGAAATATCATTTTGGGTATGAATTATTTAATTTCACTTAAATGGATTAGAGGATATTATGTATTGAAATGTACTTTGGTAAAATAAAATTATGATGTATTTTGGTCATTTTTCAACAGTTTTAAGAAGAGGACACTTTCACTCAGATTGTGTTGCATGAGATGCTTTTCTTTACATTTTTCAGTATCTCTGATTTCCCAGAATTTTTACCATTCCTAGATTTTTTTGTTTGAATAATATATGCTTTCTCAGACTGTATTTTGTTGCTCTTATTAATGATACTGAATTTTCACTTTCTTTTTACTTTTTCTGTAAGAAAATTCTTTCCCCTTAGTTAATAGCTCTTGAACTTTGTCTTCAGTTTTTATTACTCTGATATCTTCATGTAGATGTGCAGGAAGGGGACTTCTTTTTTTCTCTCTAATCTCCTGAATGCCAAATGAGGTAGGCTACTAAATTTTTCTTTTCTCTGATACACACACACACACACACACACACACACACACACACACACACACACACTTTCTCTCTTTCTCTTTTAGAGATGGATCGTGCAAAACAAACTTCTAAAATGTAATTTTTATTGTTTTCTAGCTAATCAAAAATGGTTTTAGATGTCATATCAGAAAAAAAGGCCATTCTTAGGGGATTAACAGAAAGTGTGGGGATGCTGGCACTTTTAAATTTTGCCTCCCTAAAAAGTCTTTCTAAGCCTAATCAGTTTAATGTGGACATCAAGATCTCCCTTGAAAATTAAAAAAAAATCATAAAATATTAGATAAAGGATATAGAGAAAAAAAGAGCCCTCCTCACCCCAACTTAGCACATCTGCACTTTTCTCTTTGTCTAGGTCTTTGGCACTTGAGGATTGACATTTCCAAAGCGGATTTGGCAAAGCTTGGCAAGAACTCTGTATCCAAAGAGCAGAAAGTTAACTACTTATATGCAAAATAGGTATATTACTGACTCTAGCTTCACAAACTGTGAGGACTTCTGAACAACTGGGTTTAGTCTACTGGACAGATTTGTTTGAAAAGCGTTTTGAAGAGTATGAACTTTAAGACTAATGTTTAGCATAGGGCCTGGCGCCCAATATTTATTGACCAAGCCAACGAATGGAATAATAAACAGAAATAATAATGACAGAAAAGTCCTAGATTGCAACAATAACAGAAAAAACTCCCGTAAATCCATTTCAACATTGCTATTTTGCTTTCTGAGACCCACAGTGAATTTTTGGATAACTGAAGGAAATCTGTATTAACTGCTCTTAACACCAAAGCACCTGGTTTTTCTGGAACTCTCCCATATGAAGCAATGACTTTTCCTGCCCTACCATTGACTTTCCCATTGATCCCGTTTTATTGTGTGGGTTACCCCTGTATCTCAGTACCCACGAGTGTGAGATAGAAGGTGAAAGTCTTGCTCAACTCTGCTGGTCAAGTTATATCTGGACCAGCAGTGCATGTTCTCTGCTTGTGTGGGAAGGGTGGAATCTCATACTCTTCTGATCTCAGAAGAGAGCTTGGTTGGATGAAGGAGCTCTGATAAGACTGTCTTGCTTGGAAGGCGAGAAAAGGAGGCCTCCTTGGAATTTGAAAGGTGCTTCTTGGAGAGTAAGCAAGAGTTGAACAACTACAGAATAACTTGATATTCATTTTCTTAGAGCAGGCCACTAACTTAAAAGTTGTGGCAGGACAGTGATAAATGGAAGACCTTTCCAGGCTGCCCCTTCCATGTAGGAATCAGCCTGAGATTTGTTTTGAGAAGCCAGGTTTTATTAAGTTGTACCGTTAGAAAATGCCATTTTTGCTAGCAAAAAAAAATTTTTTTTTTTGGTAAGTGGAAAGTGATCTTTTGAGGTAAGAATGAGTCCTACATCTGACATAAAATTGCCTTTATCAACTGCTTCTTTTTGACAGCTAAAGAGGTCATCAGTGAGGCATGGCCCCAGGGATGATAGTGATCAGCATTTTGAAATGTGTTAGTTTTATTTGTTTTAAAGACAAAGATTTAGGACTGACCTGGAGGTATCAAAACCTCAGAGCTGTGCTCTGTGTGCCTGGGTCTGATGGGGACACATCCTCCTGGGCATTTTAATGTTCTGAGTAGGACTGTTTTGTCTTCTTTTGACTTGAAGCGGTTTGTGCTTATGTGTATGCTGAGCTTCAACCAAGGCGCACTCGTGGGCTCTGCTCACGATCACTGCTTTCGCAAGCAAGAAACCCACTTTGCTAAAGCCTTAGCTGATCCTGAAAAATGTTAACATGCTTCCTGCCTAATGTTTGCCAACGGGCTGATCTAAAAATGGCACTGAGGAGGTTACCTATTATCTACAGAACACGAATACATTTTGGGACTGAAATAGATTATGGTCAATGGGGACCTGATCTGCTGACAGAAAGTTATTTTAGTCTCCCCAAGCAATTCATAAAAATAGAATGAGATTTTTATATGGTAAATCCTGTTTGTTTTCTGTTAATTAAAAAAAGAATCTGTCCTTTCATAGCTTTCAATATTTAATTTCTTTTTCTTTTATGCTTATTTCCCCACAGTGTTTCTTTATGAATTGCATTCATCTTTCAGAATTCAGTAAATCATTCAGTTTTGCACTTTTGCAATGGGTGAAATCCCTTGTATCATAGTCAAATTGATTTTATCAAATTCATTACTACAAAGGTTTTGAAGAAGTGTGTCAACTTATTCTTGCAATAAAATAGGGAAAGACTTAAAATTCATTTTTTCAGTGAAACATGCATTTTCTCCCTGTGTAATCTTCAAATTCACAGCAAATGAATTTTTTTGCTAATTAATCTATAATGGATAGGTTGACATCATCCTTGCTTGCCTGCAGCTGCTGGAGTTTATGACTGTTGTGCTGGTGGCCTACCCAGTTTAACATTTGTGCTGGACAAAAGTGCCCTGACTTGACCAATGGATTAAATAATCACCCTAACAAGGGAACAAATGTTCATCCCTGTATGTTTGCTAAAGTCTTTTAAGTTAAAATTTTTCAAACAGTGATCTAGGTATTCATGACTGTAGTAGACATACTATAATGGGTTTAAAGGTTGAAATTGCAATCAGTAGAGGATTTCGGAATCTCATAAGATAATTTGAGATAATTTTTGGCCACAACTAACTTCCTGGTTACTAGTCAGTCATTTTGTGGGGCCAGTAACTGTGCCTCGCTACTCAGTTTTAGAAGTCAGAGCATTATGAACTCTCTAAGTGCTGAAGCACATAAAATTGAGGAATAAGAAGGATCTCAAGTCTTTATTGTGCTGCAGTGTTTGTGCAAAGTATAGGCCAATCATTCTATAATGTATGATGAATAAATCCTATTACTTTAAAACATTTTGTGATCAGACTGTACTCTTCATTTAGAAAAAAAATGATGTAGAAAGAAGTAAAATTTGGGGCTGAAGCATGTAGGGTAAAATCAGAAGTATGAAAGCGAGAAGAGAGATTCTGAATAAGGTGTCCTTTCTTCCACCTGCTGGGGTCTACCTTATATGTTACCTAAGTGCTTCCATTTTTAAGTCTGTTTCGTGAAGCAATAATCCAAGATACCCTAGGGTTTCATCATATGTGTTGGCTCGAACAAAGTTATATCCTGAACTGTTATTGGAAAGAGATGGTATGAATCCAAGTGTTACATTCTGGGTAGAACACTGCCGTTGCTTGGAATTGTGGTACTCTGCTTGGTAAACCTGATTTAGTCCTGTAGAGTGCAGCCTAATCAGTTATAGAGCTGCTCATCTCAGAAATAGGTATGTGAATTCAAACATTATATATGTTTATTCCAGGTCAATCTGCCAGTGCAGTAGACAATCTTACATCCTCAGCAGTGCAGTGATGAGACAGAAGGTGTGGCTTCCTTCTCACTAGCTCACCATAATGTTCTTCCCTAGCTTGAATGCTCCCCACTATCTGGTTCTTGAGTTTATTCCAGTTTCTTCATGTCATTAATATCCTATTGTCTGTCAGAGGGTCTCTGTATTTATGGAAAAAGTTTTGCTAGATTTCCAAAATTTGTTTACTCCATTCCCCCAAGGCAGTTGATCACATCACACACACTGTCTGTGGAAGATCTGAGCATATTTTATGCTGATTTTTTAACAGTTAAAATACAGATTGGATGGAGGTCTTAGGACTGTTTTAGATCAGCTGGATGGGGTTCATGGTCTGGGTTTACCTAGGTTTACTACGAGAATCATTTTAGAGTGCTGAGAAGATGAAGGCATTAGCCAGAAACCCCTTAAGATATTGACAGTAGTTGATAAAGGAAGATGACAAGAACGCAGCTCTAAGTGGGCTAAGCAAAAGGACCCCTTATAACAGCAATTCATGTGGTGCTTTTTCCAGTATGCCGTGGGGTGTTTTGGTAGCAGGCCCAGCATTCCCTATCAGGAATGTAAGGAGATCTTCAGGGCAACTCCAGCTCCAGACCTTCTGTCTGAAGCCAAGGAGAGAACCTGAGTAAGAGCTACCTCTCTGAATCCAGTCAACCTCCAAACCCATGAACGATTTATATTAAAATGATTGCTGCTGCTTTAAGTCACTATGTTTTGGGGTGATTTGTAATGCAGTGTTAGAAAACTGTGAGCCACACACTTCTAAGTCAGATATACCCAAGTTCAAATACTAACTCCGCCTCTTGCTAGTGGGATGGTGTCTGCCAATACTTTAAATTTTTAAATTTCTTGTGTTTATCTTACAAATGTTTAATCTGGAATACTGCAGGTGCTCAATAAATATGATCTTCCTTTCATTCCTGCTTTCCTTCCCTCTTTCCTTTTTTGCTTCCTGCTTTCCCTCATCTTTCTCTCCCTCCTTTGCTTCCTTCCTCCTTTCCTCTTCTTCCTTCCCATATAAATTTAACTGAGTGCAGCTGCTTTTGTGGTAGGCCATTTTAAACTGGAATGTGTTAGTGCCAGGTGTGGATTTAATTGGACCTTTACTTAGAACGCAGGCAGACAGAATTCAGGATGCATTTATTTTTTTCAGTGAAAACTGCTGAATCACTGGTTCCAAAATCAGCATAAAATATGCTCAGACCTTCCACAGACAGCGTGTGTGATGTGATCAAGTGCCTTGGGGGAATGGGGTAAACAAATTTTTAAAAAAGGAATGTTTCCATCAGTTCACAGTGAACATTATCTGAATTCAGTTCAGGCGAAGAATATCTTAAAAAGCTAGATAAAAGAAATGAAGGCATGAGCAACATGTTATTTGTAGGAATGACATACATTATCTCCCTGGCAACTGCAGGGTGGCATGCAATTTGGCAATCTATGTTGTGTCATCTTGGATGCCTGGAAGTCACTGTTTCCTATGGAGACAAAGGAAAGAACAACATGAGAAAAAGAGTTCTGAATTTAGTATGATAGAAAAATATTTTAAAACCGAGAGACCGGCAGGCTTCTACAGCATAACTGGAACTCAAAATGGCATTAAATTTTCGTTTATTAATTCCACAATGCTTTAGAGCATGGATTAGATCCCAATTTTAAATTTTTTTGGCTCTGCAGAGCTTTGTATTTTTGTCTTCTGGTCGATTGATGACTCAAGACATTTGTGGAACTTTCAAAAAAATGAGTGTTTAATCCACAGTTTCATGTTATTAATATCCTATTTTCTGGCAGGTGGTCTCTCTATTTCTGGTAAAAGCTTTGTTCAATTTCCAAGGGATAAACAGATGTGATTATTTTAACAGTTAAAATACAGATGGAAGGTTTGATGAAGGTCTTCGGATTGTTTCAGATCAGCTGGATGGGGTTCACGGTTTGGTCTGCCTAGATTCACTGTTAGAATCATTTTCATTCTAATCTTTCATGAACATAAGAGTCTCAGCTTGTGCACAGATATTTATTCATTCATTCAACAAATATCTGTTGAGAGTCTAATTTGTGCCAGGTGTTGTGCTAGGTATTGAGGTGATGGAGATACCATACTTTATGTCTTAACAATTATCCTGTCATTTCCAAGGGATATTGTGGGTTTTTAAAAAATTTGTAGTGAATCAATAATTTATCAAGTATTCACGTACCCCTGCATGGAGACCCTCGTATACTGGGAGTGAAGAATTTTAGCAGAAATTAATCACATGGTTACATAATACTTAATGAGGCACAAAACAATTCTCATCATGTCTTTTCTTTGGCCAGTCATTTTGGAGACCTTTCTTAGATATAGAAAGGTGTCATTTTCATCAACAACCTCCAAGTGAATGACTCCAAAATATGTATAATATTTTAGAGTATTGACTCACGCCCAATACAGTTTCATTTGATAGGTCATTTGACCAAGATCAAATGCCTTAAATGAAGAAAATGCAGGTTGTCATGTGGCTGACTAGAAACATAAAAATTTCTGTTTTGATGAGATTCAAGAAAGTATCAACATTATTGCAAGCCACAAAGGCAGCTTACAACATTGCTGCGGGGTTACTTGATCACAGCAGTAGAATGGTATCGCTGGTTACATGGCATTAAAGCACTGCCTCAGTGTTGCTGGATCACCAATGGACTGCAGAGGTTTTTATTTTTCCAAAATATTGCTAGCAATTAGAACTGGAGGTTCACTGTGAAGCAGAAACTTGGGTTCAACAGTTAGCTCTTCCCCAGGACAATATTGCCACCCACTGATCGGTTTAGCGTCTCCAAGGCATTACTTTACTTACTCTTTTTTTTCTATTTCTTTTTCTTTATATATACTTGAGTTCTTACATCATAAAATTAATGACCATTCATTTATTTGTTTATTTAGAATTCAGGGTCTTGCTATGTCACCCAGACTTGAGTGCTGCGGCATGGTCATAGCTCACTGCAGCTTCTAATTCCTAGCTCAGGTGATCCTTCCACCTAACCCTCCCAAGTTGCTGGGACTATAAGCATGTGCCACCATGCTTGGCTAATTTTCTTATTATTTTCTAGAGATGAGGTCTGTCTATATGTTGCCCAGGCTGATCTCAAACTCCTGGACTCAAGCAGTTTTCCTGCTTCTGCCTCCCAAAGTGCTGGGCTTATAGGCATGAGCCACCATGCTCAGCCTTTACTCCTTATTCTTTATCTACCTCCAGCCTCATCCTAGCCATTTATTTACATTTCCATGGGCCTACTAATGAATGACTTTGAGGAAGACTGCTAATGTCCACCAAAGAGTCTCCAGAAAGAGCCTGTAGGCCGGCCAAATAGTGATCTCAGGTGTTCTTCTAGCCAGAGGAGCAGAAGTCATATCCAGGATTTTATGATTTCAGTATTAAAAGATTTCACTTCCTGAGTTTCTCTCCCATAGGGTCTTATTTTACTATGTCCTCTCTAAGAGCAGTATTTCAGCTTAGAATTTTCTTGGGTTTGTGGAGATATTCATGGAAGATTTAAATAGCATTGCAGCTGTACAGAAAAGCTGTTCTAGTGTGTGCTTTAAAAATCAGTTTTTCAATAAATGATAGCTTTAAAACTATGATGGGGGGGACAGTCCTTGTTAAACAAACTATTGCAGCCACTGGCTACGTGTTCTAAGCAGTTTGCAGAGGAGGCTCACATTCCTCCTCACTTGGTTCCTGGAGATGCAGGTTGGTGCCCTGTGGGCCTTGTGTCTTTTCTGTGTGGCCTTAAAGGGCAAGGAGATGGTGTGGGTTGATTCGGGAGGTGACTCTTTCATGCACAGTAGCAATCATTCAGTCATACTCTTCGACAGGCAGATGTATAAAGCCAGAGAAGAAAAGCATTTCATTCTGGTTATCTGTTGATATCCCAGAATTGACTCATTAAACAGTCCATTAACTACTGTAGTATCCCAGGAAGTATAATTTGGGTAGAATAAATGATTGTCATCTGGTTTTCAAGTGGATTTAAATGTGCTGCTTTTGGCTATATTGCTTTGCCAACTACTTATTTCCTGAGACACATTGTATGGAACTCAGTCTTGTTGTTTTGAGTGTACAGGAGGGACTGGTATTGTAGATTTATTTTAATATCATTTGCTCATAATTTATTTATTATCTATTCATTTAACTTGTACTGAGTACTTCTTAGAGCATGGTTTTGTGGTGGTTAGTGGGGAAAAGAAAACAGTGAGACACTGTTGCAGTTCTGAAGAAACTCAGTTTGTACAGTTGGGAGGAGCATTCACACACACGTGCTCCACGCTGGCTTGGAAGAAGCATTAGGAGACTGTGTGGAAATGTGGTGGTCTGGATTAGAGTTTCTGCAGTGGGAGATCTGGGTGGCGGGGCATCAAGTCAGATGGTTCAAGGAAGCAATGTTGGGTGCTATCTTGGAAACTATAACAGACAGGCAAAGAAGATGGAGGAAAAAAGACAGTGAAGAGAGGTTGTGCAAAGACCAGAAGTGAGGTAACATGGCTCACCATGGTGGGACTAAACTGGCACATTCTGGCTAGAGTCCCAATGTTTTCATTTGATTTCCTCTCAAAGCCGGCTCTGTTGAAAGGATTTGTGAGCAATTCATTTTTGAGGTGATCCCAAGAAGCATTGTCAGGGAAGCGACAGGGAAAGGAAGAAAAGCCAATCATGTACCATTAATGAGCAGGATTGTGTGCTAATCATCTAAAGACCCCCTCCACCAGAGGATGTGGAGACCAAGCCTTAGCACCATCCCACTGGGCAGCAAAGAAGTTGGGGTACTTAGGAACTCTCATCTCTTGTTGATTAGGATCACTCAGGAGTATTTTTTCACTGAAATTGTGTATGTTTAACGTTTGTAGCATAATGTTTGGATATAAAGGTACCTAGTGAACAGGTTACTACAGTGGAGCTAATTAACAGATCCATCTCTTCCCATAGTTCCCCATTCTGGTGTGCTGAGAACACTTAAGGTTTACTCCTTAACATGCTTGCAAAGTACGCAATACAGTACGATTAACAGCAGTCCTCATGCTGTACGTTTGATATCTAGAATGTATTTATACTACATAACTAAGACCTCATATCCTTTGAGCAGCATCTCTTCATCCTTCTTGCCCATCCCACCACTGATAACCACCATTCTACTTTCTGTGTTGATGAGTTCAAGTGTTTTTTTTTTTTTTAAACCCACGTATAAGTGAGACCATGCAGCCTTTTTCTAACTCTCAATTCTGGTTAAACCTCTTCATGACCCTAGTCAAGATCCTCTTAGCACGTGGGAAGGGTGTGAATAATGGGAAATTAGTTCATGGGTACTATGTACATTATTTGGGTGATGGCTACTCTGAAAGTCCAGTATGGAACTATGCATGTAACAAAATCACACATGTCCCATACATTTATACAAATAAAACACATACAAAATAAAATTATTTTTTTCTTAAAGGATTTTATAGGCAGAACACCGTTCAGCAGACAAAGGCAGTAAGCTATCTGCCTACCTGGAGTAGCCTCTTGGGTAAACCAAGTGAATATGGACCAGGCAGTGATAGCATATTTTCCACCAGGGGACCCGAGAGGGTTGGGTGGAGAGTTTGGGGGAAAAAGGAAGATGAGGTTGGACTGGGAGGCAGAGCCCAGATTGTATTGAAAAACCCTATGCCATGCAAGTCTTTTTCCCTGAACACAACCAGGTGCCACTGAAAAAGCTTAAACAAGGAAGTGACATGATCAGATTTACACTGTACAAATATGAGAATACAGAGAGGGGAGGTGCATACAGGTGTCAAGTCTCCGAATGTAAAATCTGTGCAGTCACCAAGTGGAAAAGGTTGAATGCATTTGCAGTGGTCGTGAAGAATAGATGGGTAAGAAAAATATTGAGGAAGTCAGATGGAAAGGAAAATAATGCACAAAAGCAAGAGGAACTGACATTTTGTGGTTTGGAAAACTATCTAGATAGTGTACTTGTCCCTAAGACCTGGAATACAGCAGGAGTGATGTTTGTCTGGACAAATGATCAAGTTCATTAGATATGAATAAATGTGTACATATATCAGACTTTGAATATAGGCAAGGATATAAGTTGCATAAGGGTAGGAATTTTGGACTGTTTCCTACTTTTGTATCACCAGAGCCAAGGACAGTCGCTGGAACATAAATAGGCACTCATTAAATTGAATAATTGAGTGAGTATTGAACTGAATGAATAAATGGATGGATAAATACATAAGTTAAAAGTGTGGCCTGCCTCTAGGACATATGAGTGATGCTCTGCTGGATATATGCAACGTGTTGGAGAAAGACTTGGGGAAAAGATGTTGATTTTATGGTACTGATATATAGATTATAATCAAAACCACTGACCACTCTCATTCACCAAAAGATCAAGAACACTCCATCACTGAGAGCTGAACCCTCCAGGAAAATAACATTTTAGTATTAGGTAGAGAAAGAGCATCACTGAAAAAAGAATGTGAAATGATGGGAAGAATGGAAAGAAACATACAAGAATTGACCAATGTGTTAGATGATACTGAAACAGAATGTAAGACATGAGATTTTTAGAATAATCCACAAAAAGTTTCAAAAGAAAACTGGAAGAAGAATAAAATAATAACGAGTCAAAGAGTAAATGACAGATGAAGAAGCTGAAACTGTAATTGTAGACAATTTTCCCCCAAACCTAGTGGTAGATAATAGTAGCCAGAAAGGGTTAAAGATTTGAGGAGTCTCAGGAGTTGATTCTCCATAAGGGTAGGGATTATAGGGCATTGTTCTACCTCTGTGTCACCAGAGCCAAGAAGAGAGCCTAGAACATAAATAGGTACTCAGTATTATTTGCTGAATAACTGAATTAGTAAATAGATGATGAATGGATGAATAAAAGTCCATTATGCCTCTGAGACACCTGAATGATGTCCTCCTGGATATATGGGTTTGCTTATTTATAATCTGAAGGAAATTTTACCATATTTTGAGAAAGTGCAAAGATTTTAAAATTGCTAACATAATTATGTAGTATAATATCCACAGGATTCTTGATTTTATGCGTCTCTTGAAGCAATCAATCATCACCTCAGAGGAAACCTTTAAAGCCTTTTAAGCCTTGGAGACCCTTAGTCATCTTTTCCTACATTTGGCAGATGTGAGCAAGTTGGATTTTAGCTAGTTCTTAGCATTGCTCCAAGGAATGAAGCTGATTATGTCCTCCTAGAAATAGTAAATAAAGTGAATTTTGAACAGGACACAAAATGTAGGCTCTCATATATTTCCAACATTTTCAGAGATGAAAAGTTAGAGTAATCATTTAACATTTAGTTCTGTTGAAAAAATACTGTGAATATCTGAGTATAGAAATAATGGAAACTTCTGACCATTACTTTACTAGAGGCTGGTATGACCATGTGCTCTTTGAGCTATGGCCACCACCATGTATCCTAGCTTTGGCCCCCTCTTCTACTTGGAGAAGTGACTCAAATCTCAAAATATCTCTCTTTCTCTCTCTTTCTCATTTGTATTCTAAATAAACTATATTTTCCAGTCTAAAATAAATAAATAAATAATGGAAACTTCTCTAGTAAAATTTTACTTGACAGAGACTATCTACATATTAGTCTTAGAATATTGAATGATAATAATAGAATAATGATATTTAACAAGTATTGATCACTCACTATGTGCTAGGCAGTGGGCTAAACACTTTACAGGATATTACCTCACCAGTAATACTATGAAGTAGTTATCATTATTATCCTCCTGGAACCCAGGAGAAATCTTAAGTACAGAGAGGCAAAATAACTCCCCAAGGTCACACAGCTAGTATTTAGCAAAGTCCAAAATGTGAATCTACCTGATTTCAGAACCCGTGGTTCTGACATGTTTTTACACTGCAAATATACTGCTATATAAAAATGATAATGATATTTGATAGTTTGGGTTTTGGGATTTGTTTTACAGAAGTTGATAGAGGGTACATTTCCCTTGCTTTCTACTATATGTTTGGGTTGTCTGGTTTCTGGCCTGCCTGGCTGAAGCGGTTATCTTGGCAGTACGCATTAATGTGCTGATGAGCCATTTGCCATAAATTGCAACTCAGCTACGGGTTCAATTCACGCTCAATTTGCAATCTGCCTCTACTGAAGTGCAAAATTGGCTTTCTTGTCATAAAGTGGTAGAACATGCAAAATAGTCTAATACCTTATTCTCTAGCTCAAGTAAGATTAGTTAGACACAGAGAAAGTTTAAAAAATTGTTCACTTTGGATGAACAGCTGTTTCAGCATGAGAGTTTTGTTAAATGTTGAATGGTTTTGATAATGCCCACTGGAAGCTATTGCTGGTAGCACAGAGTTTACTTCTTGGAACAAGTCACATTGCTTCCTGGAAAACACCCCAATGACTTCAGCTATTTGAGGTGGATGGGGGAGGGTTGTCTGACAGACAAGGCAAATGCTACTGTAGAACTTGAGTTTGTTCTGCTGACTTACTGTACTGTTTTACCGTAGATGGAGTAGGTCTTTCATGAATTGTGTTAAGAGGATAATTCAACATAAGCTTTATGACCAATTGATCATGCTTTCCATTTGTAAAGACTAGGAGAAGGGATTGATTTGTAAAATACCAGGCTTACATTATAGGAAACTTCATGAAATCTCTTCTGACACATATATGGGTGTACACATTTACCTTATGGGTAATTTGGTGCATGCATTGCTGAACTTCATTAATTAATTATTGGTGGGGCATTACATGATTGAAGAATCATTCTCAAGGCAGAGACTAGAGGAGTGCTCATGTTGATACCTTCTCTGGGTTAAAATGGAGCTGAAATTACAATGTCCTAGGCACCAGGGGAAAAAGCAATGTTTCAATCTGTTTTACCATATATCTTGAAGAGTAGATTTTTGAAAACTTTTAAAGGTGCCACATTCAAATTTAAGAGAGAGTTTGTGGAAGAAAGTTGGGGAATAGCTTTCCTCTTATAGAAGAACATCATAAAAATGTTTTTATTACATAGAAAGTGAGGATTTGGAGTGGCATTGTTGATGCATTTTAAAAATAACTCAGAAAATTTCTTCAATTAAAAAAATACAGCTTTACTCAGTATTTGTAATTAAGATACAGTTTTCTGTAGAACAAACCATCTGAATGTGGGCCTATTTATAAATATTTATTCAGGCTTGAATGTTGGAGGATATTTGTGATTCAAAGTAATATCTATAAGCATTTCATGATAATCAAGCACCAAAGTAGAAAGCATATTATGAATTGGATTAAGAGCAATCTGTAAGAACTCTAGAAAAATTTTCACATAACACCAAAAAGGATGCATTATCTAATCAGAGAAAATTTTTTTTGTGATACAAAAGGTTGATACAGTGTTTAGCTTCCAGTATAAGTTGTATAACTGTGAATCAAATTTAGATCTGATAAGCCAACTGTTTACAAACATCACTTCTGGGTTGTTGGGGAGATACTTTAGACTAACTCTTTTCTTCTTTTTTTTTAAAAAATGCATAAACATATGTATTAGCTGTAGCAGACAGTCTCCAGAAGTGATTGGGAGAATGAGTTTGGTGTTCAAATCATGACACCAACACATTTTAATAGTGTGACCTTGGGAGAGAGAGGTGTCCCACTTCCAGGCTTCAGTGCCCTCATTGGAAATACAAAATATTAATACTATTATATCAGTTGTTATAGGAACTCTATGAGATTATTTGTGAAAACCATTTAGTGCAGGGCTTGGCCCAAAGTAGGTGCTCAGTATGTTGTAGAAATGATGATGATTCAAGATTTCTGTCTGGAAAGTGATATTATCAGATGTTAATTATGTGTGATAAGAATGTAAATCATTGCCTTAATTGTCTATTCCAAAAGAAAATAAGAGTAAGAGGAGAAAGGGAAGATTTTAGAGTAACCTCAAAGGATCTCAGAGTTCTATTGACAAGGAAGATAATTTATCTTTCTTATCCTAGTATCACTGAGAGAAATCTCTGAAAATTGTTTCCAGTAACACTAGACATTTTCTTCCCTTGTCTCACAAAGGAAGGGGAAGTTGTTTGTTTTTTTTTTTTTTTTTTACCTGATTAAACCTTACACATCCCTAATATTTTAGTTTGTCACTTTTACCTAGGGGCTTTCCCAGCTCTCAACCTTAGTTCCTCTAATATTTCTTTAAAGCATTTGTTGATTATTATATATTATTATGGTTTCTTTGGGGGAAGACTTTCAAGGACTATATTACTTTTTATCTCCATACTCCCAGTGCCCAATACAATAATTTGAAAAATTAGATACTTGGTTCATATTTAAAGGTCTTCTTTAATAAGACCTTTATTGCATACGACCTCAACTTTGGATCTTCTATTACCCCTTGACCTTGGAAATAAGCTCCAACAGGAGATGCAGCATGGAACTTGAACATTTTCCCCTTGAAAATAAATCTATTAAAATTATTGTAAGTGTTTAGATTCAGTAGGCAAACATTGTCTGAAATTCCAGAGAAAATCAACAAGTTTCTTGGCTCATCGAAGACTCCCTTATCTTGCCTAGCTGTGATTTTACAAAGGGACTCGGCTGGTTATACTTGAACTGTGGAATTTTTCCTCTAGCAGAAGTATACTGAAACTCTGGTCTTGATAAATGATTATTTTTTAGACAGTGCCCCTGTTTCCATTGCTGATGCAGATAAATTGTGACTCAGACTACTGGCAACGCCATCCTCCTATAGGGCTGGCATGGACTTGAATCTTTCTGGATGACTATTTATCATAGCACAATTTCATTATGATCAAATCGTGTCAGATCTATATTAAGAATAAAGCATTGTTCAAATATTATCTGGGTTTCAGTGTAATCTTCTGAATATTTTGAAACTGAAGAAAATCACTTCCATAACATGACTTGGATGCTCTAGAGGTGAATTTATTTGACCATCTAGGTTAGCACTTGGAAAACCTAGTAAGATGTGTTTATACTAAATTGCATATACTATTCTGCTTTAAAGAATTAAAAATATTCTTAATATAAAATGTGAAAAAGTTATAAGTTATATTGCTAATTATATTTTCCAATATTTGAACTCATGCATACTTTGAAATCCAAAGCAAGCTGTGTGTGGTGGCTCATACTTGTAATCCTAGCATTTTGGAAGACTGAGGCGTGGGCCAAGAGTTTGAGAACAGCCTGGGCAACAAAGCAAAACCTTGTTTCTACAAAAAGTAGAAAAATTAGCTGGGCGTGGTGGTGCGTGCCTGTAGTCCAGCTATTTGGGAGGATAAGGCAGGAGGATCACCTGAGCCCAAGAGTTTGAGGCTGAGATGAGCTGTGATCATGCCATTGCACTTCAGCTTGGGCAACAGAGTGAAACCCTGTCACACAGACAAGAAATCCAAAATGCACCTGCATGCACACCCACAAACTCACACCTATCCACTCTCCCCCGCCCCACAAACCTACACAAGACACATACACTAAGAATTATCATCTGCCAAGATGTAGAAATATTTAGGGAAAAATATTAAGTAGTTGAAGAAGGAGCTAAAGCTAAGTCTGAACTAGACGATTAAATAAAAGCTCTGCTTAACCAAATTTATCTGATTTGGGTGAAGAGGAGTTGGAAATAACTCAAATGGCACCTGGAAGAATTTTACCTAGGCAATTATGACCATTAAGGAAGAGGGTGCAAATCCCCCTACTGGGTGCTGAAGTATATTCTTTCATTAAGACAAATAAAAGTATTAAAAATAAATTAATGCACAATTCTTGTCAAAACCATGTCAGTTTCTCTGCATGTCATGTATCTTGGCTCCATGCAGGATTTGGCGGTTACTAGAAAAGTATAGCCACCTAGCAAAGAAGGAAGGACGGATTAGAAACAAAGAAAATACTTGAAACAAGAGAGAACTGTAAGATGGTTTATGATTTGTTTTTGTTTTTTCTATAAAAATGTTATAAATCTCTAAAATACGTATGCCTTGAATTTCATTTTACTGAAGTTAGATGATTCTTTTCATCTGCTCAGGCTGTCATAACTAAATCTCATAGACTGGCTAGCGTACACAGCAGAAATTTATTTCTCACAGTTCTAGATTTCAGGATTAAGGTTCCAGCAGTTTGATTCCTGGTGAGGATTCTCTTCTTAGCTTGTAGATAACTGCCTTCTCAGTATGTCGCCACATGGTGGAGAAGGGTGGGATAGAGAGAGAGAGGGAGGAGGTGGAGGGATAGGAGCATGAGGTGAGGCGAGAGATCGGGGGGGATCTGGTGTTTATTTCTCTTTTATGAGAATACTAGTTCTAGAGGGCAGGACTCCACCCTTATGACCTCATTTAACCTTCACCATCTCCTTAAAAGTGTTATCTCCAATTCAGTTAATGGAGAGTTGGGACTTAAGCATATGAATTTGGGAGACCACATTTTGTTTTTTTGAATTTTATTTTAAAGATGTGGGGTACAGTTCAGGGCTAGGTATACAAGTGGTCATTGTACAGGTAAAGTTTGGGCCTCACTTTGGTCCCCATGTCACCTGGTTTGAGATCAATTACCCTTATTGATGATGTGTTCTCTCCCCCTCCCTCCCCTTGCAGTTTCCCACTACTGCCAATCCCTTTCTTGTGGTATTATGATAATTGTTCAGAGTCCACTTATGAGTGAGAACACATTTCAGTTAGTAGTAATGATGAAAACCTCTTACTGTTTCCATTTGTGACCTTTTGTAACATCTGTTGCCTTCTGCCATTCCTAGTCTGATGGTCTTTGCTGCCCCATTTTCTACTTCCAATTTATATGTGGAAGAAAGTCCTTTTGACTAATGGAAACAAGAGATAAAGGAAAAAGAGTGACACTATAGTGCTAGACCAGTATATTCACAAATACAATTCTTTTAAATATTCCATTATATTTAGGAAGTGGGCCAGCCAAACTGGGTTGCCAATGCTGTAATAGTGAGCCAGTGCTCTGGGTATGTCTTTTTGCAGCATAATGAGGTATGAATATTATCTTGTAGGTTGGGATTGCAACTCTTTCTCCCATCTTTACCACTTCCCTGATGACTAATTTCTAGATTTTGCTGATAGTTGGTAAAGTCCCAAACGAAGAGAAGCAGTGATCTTGTAGAGTAACACATGAGATGCCTATCATTTTTAGATGTTGAAATAATTGTAGTTATAGTTTTTCCTACATGAAGCATAATATTTAGTTGTGGTAGCTAGTTCCATTAAAATCATGTCAGCCCAATGCCAGGTACAAAAGAACCACTTAATAGAAGTTAGCCATTGTTGTTGCTGTTGCTGTTTTTTCTTAAAGTGCTTTAAAAAAATTGCATTATGCATAAGTAATGCAATTTACTCTATTGTTAATTATCACCTTTACTCTCAATATGTATTTTGATTTTGCTATTGCATTTTGTCTTTCTTGATATACATTTCTCTTTTTAGCCAATGGCATCCTTTTCATGGCTGACTTCACCCTAGATTGCTCTTTGCTTCAGTGGTCATTTACCTTTTTAATTATTAGAAATTATGAACATATTTACATAGGTATATAAATTATCCTCTAAAGCTTGTTTCTGTGATTATTTCTGGGATATATCTTTTTATTTTGGAAATAGAATCTTATCATCTGACCTCAGTTGGGTAGTTCTATATAATATTAATTTGATGCCCACCATGTGCTAGACATTGTGCTAAGTGTTTTACATGTATTATCTTACATATTTATTATGACTAAGGTACCATTATTATAGACTTGGAGGTTTCAAGAGGTTAAATAGCTTGCAGAATATCTCATAGCTAATAAATGGTAAACTCAGTATTTGAATCCAGACCTGTCTGATCCGGGCGCCCAAGTCCTAACAGTTTAGCAAGTGTTTTCCAATTTCTGATTTCTGGATTACCAGCAATATCATAGCTAATGAATAAGACTTACTGCAAATAGGGCCTGAGACTTTGAGTTTTAAGTAGCTCCCAGATTATTCTTATAAACACTCAAATGACCTAATACTGTTTCTCCTTATTGAATGAGATAAGATTCATCCTGCTTAGTGTTTGGATTTAGAGAAAGCAAGTGGCATGTCCCTTGCCCTCTTTTCCTTCCTGGGATGTTGACAGCATTGATGAAAGCATCCTCTGTCCAGAGTCCAGGTGACATTTGGATGAGTCTCCTTAACCAGGCTGAGAATTTCTTCTGCTTGGACCAGTGAAGTTTCCAGCAAAGCGGTTTCTTCCCTTGGAACCATAGATTTAATATACAAAGCACTTACAAATAAAAAGAAACACTTGGAATCGCTATGAAACAAAACTAACTACAAAATCACAAATTGTAAAGGATCTCGAATGTTGTAAAACCTCAACTCTAAATACATAAAGGCAAAATGAATGAAATTAAGATTTCATTTTCTGGTAATCCCAAATGCAAAACAAATTTATCCTAGTGCCTGATATTTGAAAGTAGTATCTTTATAGCATATGAAAATACCTACATTGAATTAAATGCTAACATTGGGCAGAAATTGAATATAATAAATGGAAAACTCAGCATTTTCATTTATATACCTGGTACCTGCATATAAAGTATTTAGCATGTTTATTTGGAGGTGAAGTTTTTCATTTGTACATGATAGCATTTTCTAGAAATGCTATTGATAGTCCTCAGTAAATTCTTATCTTGGGGTTTAGCTTCAGCTGCTCTACCATACATATTTATTTTCTTATTAAAAAGATATGTGGCTACCCCTGAATTCCTGTCCAGATGGCCTTGAATAAATGTCTTTACATTATTGGATTTCTTATTTTTAGTATGTGACTCATTGATATTCCAGAAGATAAACCTGTTCATTATTAGCCTTGTTAGTTTTTAATTTAGAAGGGTTAAATTACATTTTATTAAACTTCATTAGTTTCTAGCAAGCAATATTGAAGATAGCTGTTTGCATTCTGCAGACCTGATCTTAGTCACTTCATCTCATTGCTGCTGGAGTGATAAGTTGAGATGAATATTTTTTTGCAGTTGATAGTTCTTTAGAAATTGTGTCAGATCACAGTCATGATTGACGAATTGCTTGGATCTGGTCCTGCTTGCCTGTTGCTGCTTTAATTTGTTGGTAGTGTGAATCTGCCACCTTGCATCTTTTTCCTTGCTTCGGGCTATTGTGACTAATGACAAAATGATTTCAAACTAAAACATTTTTAAAAATTCACATGAAGCTTAGGTGCTTTTCCCCCTTTGAAACCACTGTGTATCTGCTGAATACTGATGGAGTCACTGAGATCTCTCTACTCTGCATGAAACACAGCATCGTTTTGACTGACACATGAGTTGCTCTAAAATGTGAAGGCCATGCCTAGTGAGTCCTGTGCCAGATAGGTCAGCAGAAGCCTTAATCCTTTTGTGGTTTTTCGTCATGGAAAATGACAACTGCTTATTACTTTGTAGACCTTGAGACATAACTACAAAATAACTTGAGTATCATTTAACTGCAGGGCAGAGAGCAAAGACGTAAGCCTCAAATCAATCTCTTTCCAAGTTCCTTTATGTAGGGTATGTAGGGTATAATATACACATATGATGTGAGCATCAGGAACTGTGTGGTCTAATTGCTTCATGTGGTTATTTTTTCAGCCTTGGATGATTACTTCACATTCATAAATCTGTGCTTAGCAAAATACTCAGTGGGGTCTCTCTCCAGATTATTGGAGTTCTGTCTTTGTTAATCATTCTCCTCTCTGATACTGTTCTGTGAATTGTTGCCACTTTGATCTCTCCAGATTCTCACATCCATCTCTTCAGCTCAGGCATTCTCAATCAGACATCAGATTGAGTCAAGATAGCGTATATGCCTTAGGCACTACCTACAATATTCTAAATATCTGTAAAATAGACACAGAAATAGTAATCTGAAGATCAGATAAAATTTTTGACACTTCTTTTTCATATGAGAAAAGTATCTGGATATATGAGATACCCATTTCAATGTAATTTATCAAATATGAAGTGAGTGTCTACTGTGCACATTAACCAACAGTGGTTACTAAGACAGTAAACTCTAGCTCCTTGCTACTTTTAAACTTGGGATAAAAAGTTTTGATCTTTGTTTTCTGACAGAAATCCTGGAATACTGTTCATACTGCTTCCTCTCTTGCTTCATTGATTCTTTTTTTTTTCTAATCACTTCAGACCTATCTTTTTTGTTTAAGTTCACCTTTTTCTCTAGGCATGTTCTTCAAATCTATACTTTATTTATTTGATATTTATAACTTATCCAATAGTAGATATTGTCAGAATATAAGTTTCAGACAATCAAAAACATGATTCATACAAGTAACAAATGTACATACGCCAAAAATTTGTTCAATCATTAATTGGTGAGGAAACCACTTAGATGGTAAAACTGGTTCAAAATATTTTTTTAAGGAATGTCTATTGTAGGCATTTTTTAAAAGGAATACTACAATAGGATTGATAGATTAGATATAGAAGTGCTTAATATTCTACAAGTCCATAAAACTTTAATCATTGGTGATCTTTTCTACTAGACATAAATCTACAGGTCAACATGTTATCTTCATGGTGTGTGGGTTCTAATCAAATATTAAATAGCAAAATAAAAGTCAAGTAAATTATCCCCGAGATTTAGTAATCTTTGAGTGGGCTTGTTAAGCAATGTTCCATTAAAACATTGAAAGGGCATGGCGTATTCCTTTCTGATGTTCACATCTTTAATAATTCCTCTTAACAATATATTTAACTATGGCTGTCTCAAATAGACAGATGCAGTTTGTTCAGTTCTTTAAAGCCTCCTCACATTTGTGAGTAGAAAGACTATACAAGGCAAAACTGACACTAAGTAACTAGCTGTATTACTTCCAGCCAATTATAACCTTCTTGTTCTTTTTTCTTTACTGGAAAATGAAAAATAGAATAAACTGATCACTAAAATGCATCCTAATTTTTAAATATTGTCATTCTTAAAAAACAGGGATTATAGGAGCAAAATATCTTGGTTCTTTAGCTAGTGTGTGGATTAAGCAACAGTGCCCCCTAAAGGTTCTCTATGAGTTCTGGGCAAGCCAACATTTTAATTATCCTAGAATATCTGAGGATCTTCCCCTCACAAGCCTCTTCTGAGTACTCTACCAAAGACTGCATGAGTGTCGATATTTTCCAGTCCACAGAGTGGGAAAATGCACGATTCTTGCTTTTGTGTGAGCATCAGGTACTGTTTTGTCTAATTGTTTCATGTGGTTCTTTGTTCAGCCTTGGGTGGTTACCTCACGTTCATAAATCTGGGTTTAGCAAAACAGTCATGTGGACCCTCTTCAGATTATTGGTGTTCTCTCTTCGTTCAGCATTTTCCTCTCTAACTCTTTGTCCTGTGAACTTTTGAACTTTGGTCTCTCCAGACTCTCACCAGACTCCCAGTTTCATCTCCTCAGCTCAGGTAGTCTGCTGGTTTTCCCCTGCGTTTCCCTTTTCTTTATCTCAGCGTGGAAGCTCTCAGGTTTGTTTCTTCTCTCTCAGTGATTGTGGTCCTATGTTGTCTATGTCCAGTGTCTTAAAAAAGCAGTTTCTTTGCATATTTTGTCTAGTTTTTGTTGCAGTTGTCGTTGTTGTTTTTATTTCAGAAAGGAGAGCAAATTCAGTCTCTCCGTTACTTCATTTTGGTTGGAATTGGAGTTTTCCAATCCTTACATTGCAGTGTTAGGAAAAATGCATATTTCAAAAGATCATGGACAACCTAACTTTCAGTGCATAACCTAACTTATATGCAACCATCAGATTATATTTGAAAAAATAAATCCAAATATATACATACTCAAACACTATATACACACAATATATTTTTTTCTGTTTGTTCAATTTTTGCTCTCTTTCCTTCTCTTTTTAGGATATTTAGTATTTTGTCACTGTTTTGTTCTTGAATATATTTGACTTTTCATTATAGCTTTGATTGTGTCATGTGTGGGTATGCATGTTATCTTGCCAATGATATTATATGTTCTTTAAACTTTGGAAATAAACCCTATCCTGCTTTATATTCTTCACCATGTGTATAACATTTTAGAATAATAATAATCAATCATTGTCCCCTTCTGTAAGAAGAGACTCAAAATCTAAAGATTAATTGGGCTATGTTTATGTGTTTTACAGATGAAAAGTGTAGGGTAAGTAACGGTTTCTCAGCTTTTAGGTTGATGTCAATTTGGGTTTCAATTGTTTCCACCCTGACTCGGTGCCATATGGTAGGCTACAATTTCTCATTCGTTCTGTTGCAAACTGTTTAGAAGAATACTCCAAGCTGACATGAAGAATGCTTTCTACACTTCTCAGAGCCTGCCTTGGCTCTGTGTTTGGTAAGACTGGTCTTCTTTTGCTACTCAGCGACGTTGGAGTCATAATCCGTGAGATATGAATTGAACACTTTAAGCATACTGGATGAATATAGTACTACAAAAGGTTATATTTGTTGAAAAAGCCTTTATCTCTAAAATGAGCTCTATATTAATTATATAGAGCTTACCCACTTTGTGTATTAATACCTGTGAATTGTCCTCCGAGGTTGGTTCCTTCAGTTACCCATTTTTGAGCTGTTCTTTTCATCGTTTTCCTCTTTGCTTCTCCATCTCTTCATTCACCATTTACTTCGTGAAATGGTGAGAAGCTGGGAAGGTATGAAAGGCAGTTACAACATGACCCTAATATAACTTAGGGTAAACATAATCAGGAGGACAGATTGCTGCAAAAACACCCATAGTATATTGTAAAGTCAGACATGACTATTTTGGGAGACATCTGAGCCGTTGATTACCTTCGTTAGCATGGAAAATCTATAGTTGACTGTATATATAGTTATTTATTGTCCATGTCAATATTATAAGGGGAATTAGTAGTAATGGTTTACCACACAGCTCTCTTCAAACGAATCTTTTTCTACAAATATAAAAATGTTATGAAAAATACTGAATTTCATGTGATTTAATCATTCTTTATTGGTTAATGAGTTGAATTCAGATACTTATGCAACTATTTGGTGATGCTGTTTATATGCCTAATACAACCTTTTATTTAAAATTAATTTTTTCTTGTATTTTCATTATTAATTGTGGTGAAAAACTATAATATGTCAGGATTTTTATGTTTTATATTGATGTGTATGGTTGTCTAGGATTCTTTTATGAAAATAAGTTCCAAGGATTTGGAAATCAAACTTCTTGGACTTTTTTGGTTTTTTAAACAAAGAATGTGTCATGTGCATAAGTATACTTGTTATCATTGTTATTCTTTGCATGAGACTAGGTATACAAAACTTTTTGAAATGTATATGACATATTGCAGAATATTATTTCAATCAGACTAAACCCAGAACTTGTACAGTCTTCAAGTCCTAAAATAAAATCAAGTATAACCTCGGTTTACAGTCCTAACAGCCTAATCTCTCTATGGATTTAAAATCTAATTAGTTATAAAAATAGATCTTATTTTGAAATAGAAGATTACTTATTCAGTGTCCCAAATGTATGCATGTTATCTTTTAGTTAGGTATATTAAAGCTTTTTTATCAAGGGGAGTGACTATAGCTTATTAATAAAGGTTTGCTTTATGGAGATAACTAATTTCAGGTGTTTTTATTCCTTAAACTTTTTACAACTATGCATAAAGTGACATAATCGAAATAATTTTGAATATACTTTTTCAGAATACAATTGCCAACTTGAACATGAGAAAAAGAACAAATGCTCTGGTTCACTCTGAATCTGATGTTGGCGGCAGAACTGAGGTGGGAAACCATTCAAGCAAGTCTTCCACGGTTGCTCAAGAATCTTCTGGAGCCACGTCTCGGTCTTACTTAGCTTCCAGCCCGAACCCATTCAGCCGTGCAAATGCAGCTGAAACTATCTCTGCTGCAAGAGCACTTTCTTCGCCTTCTCCTTCTCCTTCTGGTCGAACTGGGTATGTGTCCCGACAGGCCTCGGCCAGATCTGCTTCTGCTCAGCGAGTGTTTGGATCCAGACTGGGGAGGATTAAGACCACCGCTAATACTATAGGGGCTTCTGGGAAGTTGGCGGCCACGACTCCTCCCCCAGCCCCACCACCTGCTGGATCCGGCACAAGTAAAATAGACAAATATGCCCGTATTCTCTTTCCAGTCACATTTGGGGCATTTAACATGGTCTATTGGGTTGTGTACCTATCTAAGGACACTATGGAGAAATCAGAAAGTCTAATGTAATGTCGTTGCTATAGGAGTTTGCTACAAGATGATGAAAATGCAGAATGTCTTTTTAAATGTTTTTAAATATAAACAATTATTCTTTACTAAAATAAAAATTCTATGTAATTTTTCCATTTAAAAATACAAGCCAGTTATTGGGAGAGTTAATTAATTACTCTGTGAAGAAAAAAAAAAAGAACTATCTTCTCGAAAAAATGATTATAAAAGAATACAGCATTTAAATTAGACAGAATACAGACCATCCTGGAAAGTTCGGACAAGAGCGATAGGGCTATTAACGATACGTGGTGCATATTTTTGCGCTGATATTTGACAATAGACTATGACATTTTAAAATATACCCTATGAATATTAACCAGCCACCCTAAATTTCCCAGTGGTACTGCCCTTAGCCAAAATTGTTTATTGGATATCGTATGTAGTGACCTTTGGTGATCCTCCTTAGTACTTGCAAGAGAAGGAATTTCCCTGTTAAAGGAAACATTGGTAAAAGGAAATGGAACAATATCAACACTGATTCATAGAGTGAAACTTCTGCTGCTTCAAAAACAAAGACATAGAACGAGAGAAAATGTGTTCCCTTTCATATGTTGACCAAACATTACTTAACAGTTGACTTGAAATTTCGTGCTCTGAGCCAAAGTTTAACTTATTGTACAAATTCTTTTTCATGGTAGTTCATTCAGTTATATATTCATTCACTACATAGTTATTCAGAGCTTTCTGTGTCCCAGGCACTATGCTAGACACTGTCTCTCTAGGAAAGCTCTTTCACCATTACTACAATATTACTTAAAAAGTAGAACAGTCAATGCATGCCCCAAAACCCATAAACTAGCAGAGGACATTGCATTCTTTAGAGAAGGACATTTACTTAGAGTCTGGCAACATATTCAAGTATTTGTTTCCCCTATATTGATAGAGGATAACAAGTATATTTGTTCACATAGCCACTTTGAGATAAATACATGTTAGTACAACTTCAGCAGTTGGTTCTCAAAATATAATGAGGGTTGGTAGATTGTACTATAAGCAAAAAACACTGTGTACATGAAAGTAAAAATCTGGGCACTATATGGTTTAATAGATTACCTGTTCAAATTTGATTAGAATCACAGAATCATCAGAAACAGGAACTCAACACAGGTCTTTTAGGAGCTTTTTCCATCATAGATCTATGTATAAGCTGGTGGAATGCTAAACTTTTGGGGAATTTTTGTGTCTATAGTTCTCTATTTCTGGGCAGTTTTTGTGTGTGATTCTGGGAGTTTTGATAAGGTTTCATAACAGAGGTAAGTATTTCAAAATTAAAGGAGCAACAAAGGAAAGGAATGAAGAAAAAAAATTAAGGTCACAAAGTAGGATGCCACTGACTCTTGTCATGCAATATATTAGGATTTTCATGTACCACCTTCTTTTTCATGAGGTAGGTCTAACAACTTAATTTAATTTTTTGCAGCTGTCTTATGCAGCTCAATCCAGATCTTGTCTTATGTTGTGTTGCTTCCAGATTTTTCTTCTATACTTCTCTTTCTACCTGCTCAGGAGATGTGTGAGTGAATGTGTTCTGGATGTTTTGGGGGACATTTTGATAGAAATGGTCACCTTGCAGACAGAACTCTTTATTTATTTATTTATTTATTTTAGAAAAAAAATTATTGGCATAACCTTTTCAGTTACTGTGTTGCCTTGTAATGGATGTGTATGAGACCTCTAAAACGTGCAAATGCCAAATATTAACTGTGAGTAATATCAAAATTCTTTCTTGGTATTTCTCCTTAGGTATTTCATAGAATCAACACATCTTTAGACTGTAAGATGGTATGGAAATCTTAAGACTGTAAGATGCTGTGGAAATCACACAATCCAAATCCCTCATTTACAAATTGATTCCAGTAAAATGAGGCCCAGTAAAATCTGTATATATGTATATATTTAATAAAGAGGACTTGTACAAAAAAGCTTATCATAAATTAGTTCATGAATGTGAATAGATTTCTGGCCTCAAGGACAATACCTGGAATTGTGGTTACAAGCTATGATAGTTCAGTAGTCTGATGGAATGAGGTATATTTTTTCGATGAGGAGCTCTCACTCTTTGCTTATCTATTGACCTATTTTTAATAAATATTTTATTGACTTCTTTTTTAAAAAAAATCTCCTATAACTTTTATGGGTTTTAAAGGGATAAAAATAATTGATTTTAGACTTGTAGACCAGAGATCCAAGTAAACTCGTAGTTTTTTTTTTTTCTTGTCTTTGCATAGGAAGAATTAAAAATAAATCAGGTGACCAAACAGAAAGAACAAATTCAACCAAAGATTCTTTTTTAAATTATTATAAAGATGTGGGGTACAATTCAGGGTTAGGGATACAAATGTTGATTATGCAGGTACCCTTGTTAATAAGGTATGCCCCTCCCTCCGCTAGCAGTTTCCCTCAATTGCCAATCTCATTCCCTCTCCCCTGACAGTTTCCCACTACTGCCGATCCCTTTCTTAGAGTATTATATTGTTCAAGGTCCACTTATGAGTGAGAACATATGGTACTCTGTTCTTTGTTTCTGTGATAGATTACTGAATATGATCAACTCTAAATCCATCCAAGTTGCTGTGAAGTCCATGTTTGTCCTTCTTTATGGCTGCATAATATTCCATTGTGTATATGTTCCACATTTTTTTTTTAGCTAGATCAGCTTTGATGGCAACATGGTTGGTTCCATGTTTTTGCTATTGTGAATAGAGCTGCAACAAACATACATGTGCAGGTATCTTTTTTGTAGAATGATTTGAGTTCCTCTGGGTATATCCCCAGTAGGGGAATTGCTGGGTCATATGGAAGGTCAATTTCTAGTTCTTTCAGAAATCGCCACGCTGTCTTCCAAAGAGGTTGCACTAGTTTGCATTCCCACCAGCAGTGTAGAAGCATTCCTTTTTCTCTGCATCCTTGCCAGCATCTGTTATTGTTTGCTTTATTAATGATGGCTGCTCTTAGTGGGGTTAGATGGTATCTCAATGTGGTTTTGATTTACATTTTTCTAATGATGAGTGAGGCTGAGCACATTTTCATGTGTCTGTTATCTGCCCGTATATCTTCTTTTGAGAAGTGTCTATTCATGTCTTTTGCCCACTTTTAATGGGGCTCCTTGTTTTTTTCCTTTTAGAGCATTTGAGTTCCTTGTAGAGCCTAGAAGTTAGACCTTTGCAGATATACAATTCACAAATATTTTTTCCCATTCTGTGGGCTGCCTGTTTTTGAAGAGCAAGTTAAACAGAAAGTCTAATCATTAGTATAAACATAAATTATTTCATTTGTACATAATATTAATAATAATTGATGATTTTAATTTCAGTCATCATTTCTATCTTAGCAATAACTCAGGCACATTAAGTAAACTTAGTCACTTTTCACTATTAGAAAATCTCACAAGAATATATAGGGAAGCTCAAAGTCCTGGTAATCTGTGAAGAGGAATAATTCTGTCTGACAGTGGTAACTTTGTATGTCTCTTTTACAGATGAAATTCAGAATAGTTTTATTTGGTATCGGTATCTATATTCCAAGTTGGCCACTAACTGCTGTGTGATTACTTTCAATTTTCCCCAAGCATGACTAGGTATAAAAATATATTTACATGGTTAATCCACTGTTAAAAATGACTTGCATTTGTGCATCTACTTAGTACTTTGGATAATGTATACTTTAAATTGGACCTCACAAATCTTGAATTAAGGTAATCTGAGAGGAAAGTCAGTCTCTTTTATAGATGAAATGAGGCACAGAGAAGATCATGACAAAGAAGAAAGCACGGGCTGAAATGAACTTTGAAAGTCATTTTTCAATAACCTCACCTTAGCAGTAACTGAGTTTCAAGCAACACATAAAGAATATATTTGTGGTTTATTTTACCCATGAACTGGTCAATTCTGCTTTGCCTAGAAAAAAGTCTTCATTTTCTACTTTTCTGTTTTCAAAGGTCTTCTTTTCTAAATTTGTGAATAATTGCCAGTAGAAATACCCAGGTGGAGAGATGGGTCACTTGACTTCAAGTTCTGACTACATTGTGATTTTGGATAAGCCACTTAACCTCTCTAGGATTGTTTCCTTATTTATAACAAGGAGGGGTAGATTAAATAATATCTAAGATTTTTTTCATTTTAATATCCTCTAATTCTCACAGTAAATACAAGCGTATTTTTTGTAAGAAATACACTCAATTCCTTGTGCTACAAATAGACATTTATGGAAAAAAAAATTAGTTCTACTTACTTTAAGTTGATGACTTGCCTCAAGTTAAGGTTTTCTTTACCCTCTCCAGCTGGGTGCGGTGACTCCCAGCACTCTGGGAGGCCGAGGTGAGGGAATTGCATGAGCCCACGGGTTTGAGAACAGCCTGGGAAACTTGGCGAGATCTCATGTCCACAATAAGTTAAAAAAATAGCCAAGCATGGTAGTGCATGCCTATAGTTCCGGCTACTTGGAAGGTTGAGGTGGAAGGATTGCCTGAGCCCAGCAGGTCGATGCTGGGGTGGCCTGAGTGTGCCACTGCACTCCGGCCTGGGCAATGGAATGAGACTCCAACTCAAAAAACAAAAACAAAAACAAAAACAAAATCCTCTCTATTTATATTGGATATATTCTTCCCCATGGAAAATGATATTCTTTAAAGACTAGGAAATATTGGTTATTTATCTTTTCTGGGTTTTTATTCATCATTATTAAATAGGAAGCTGCACATATACCTTGCTGATTTTTAGATAGACAGAGATAAACAAAACTTTCCCCTTTCCTTGAAGGTGATTACAGTCTGATGATGGTAGATATGTAGACAGAAATTTAGGAAGTGTCACAATTGCTTCAGTAGTTTAGAGCAGCACCAAGACCATCATCTTGAACACAAATACATACAGGGGCACCAAAAAACTCAATGATCAAGATAAATGACATTTAAAGTCAAGATTGTAAAAAATCAAAATTAATGCAAAAAACTTATGATTAAAATATACAAATTTTAAATATATATGGGGTCAGATTTAATAATGTTTGCATTTGCTCCAGGATCTAAGATTGCTTGGCACAGCACTGATCTAGATGGTGGGTAAAGGATGAACATGACTTTGAAACTTTGTTGATGGGAAGGAATGAGGATGATAGCAAGGAAGGATTCACAGAGGTGACTGAACTAAATTTTACAGACTATTTAGGTGTTCTTCTAGACTGCCCCCCAACCACCACTCACACAAACAAACAAAAAAGCAAAAGCACATTTTTATCACCTCCTGAACTGTGAGAAGAGAAGAAAATCATGGAAAACTCAAACTACAAATTATTTATTAGTTCATGGCAGATAGAGGTGTTACTGAATGCCAGGGGTTCTGTCAAGGTCTTGTTGCTCCCAGAAAAGAAAACCCATCACTGGGACAATGAGTATTACCAGGGAAGAAGACTTGTTATTGGGTGATATCAGCCAAGGAAGACAGAAGATACATTCTCAAATCTGTCTCACTGTCCCTCTGAATTCAGAGGTTAATATAGTGGGGTAGAAAATAGGAACTAAGGACAAGTGAGAAAGAGGAGTTGGTCAACAGGGATCAGGGAGGGGTGAGAAAGAGGAGCTAGTAGGTAGGGTCTGGCATCTCATTGTCTGGATGCCATGATCTGGTGAGTTTCAGTTCCTTGATATTGTAGACCTGAGGGTTGCTTTCCCGAAAAAAGAACCCAGCTAAAACAAACACAAGTTCCAAACTTTAATACCAGGAGTATCCAGTAATATGTTTATGCAAAAAGAGAAAAACTGTAATTATCAATTCTATGGGGAGATTGAGTTGGTTTCAGTCAGAAGAGTGAAGGCAGGGAAATGAGAGTTGTTGGAGAAACTCAAAGGTTCTGGATTCGTGATAGGTTTATGTAAATTACTAAGAAGATGGGATTCGATCTAGATTAGTGTCAATTTACTAGTAATCTTGCAGAATGGTAAATGAAAACTAACATGCTTATGATTCTGTTTTAGAGAAATCACCTGAATGCAGTGTGATCTGGGATTTGGAGGGCCATGAATCTAGAGGTAGTGGGACAATTGAGATCTTTCATTTTTCTTTTCTCTCAATTAATTTTTGCCTTCCATTTCTTTATTTTTTTTACTCCAGTGACTTAATTGTCACTTGTAAAAATTATACATGATTGTTAAAAATAAAGATAGATATCACAGGAATTTAAAAACTCAAAACCCCACCCACTGGTAAATTATTAACATTTCATGAATATTATGCTAGATTCCTCTGTATAGATAATGCTTGTATAGTAGACACAATTTTATACATGTAGAAGCCATATATACCATATATGCTGCTGTTAAATAATTAAAAATTAAATTGACTTTTACTTTAACTTAAGATAAAAATCGGAGGTTAAATCTGAAGACTGTTGCAATTTGGAGTGTTTCTTCAAAGCAAGATGTTTTAGAGAATTTGTGCCTTTTTATTCCAAATTTTAATCTTTATTTTAGGATATTCTCCAATTTTATGTCTAAGTAACTTTTTTCTTTAGGAATGCTAATCGTGTTAAATCTCTTTTGTTTCTATAACTATTTATAACATTCCTTGTAATCACTTTTGAATCTTTAAATGCTTTGTCAGTCTTTGTTAACCATTACCCAAGTGAATTTCTAGTTGAGTTTATTCTATTGCATAACCTCTAATGTAATTTTCAACTTCATAATGGTTTTGGTTTTTTATTGCTCTCTTGGTCTCTGCTATTTCATTCTTCATCTCTTTCTGTATTTTTATCCTTGCTTCACTGAAACATTATCTCTTTCTTATTTGAGCTTCTCAGTCTATTGGAGATCAAGTCTATATTTGTTTGAGACTCCAGAGAGTTATTTATATAAATTGTTCCTCTGTCTCCTGAAAAAACTTCCTGTGGCAAAAGCTTCATTTGCTTTTTTCTTTTTCCTCTTTTGCCTAATTTTTTGGAGTTAGTTTCTTTCTATTAATCACTGAATGGAGCCAGCTGTTTACTGAACTATTGTGTGGGAAACAGTGGGAGGGTGAGTCAGATCAACCCACAGAAGCTATTTAAATTCCAGATTTCAAGCCCACCTCCCCAAATCTGTTTTTTCTCTTGCCCAGGGATATTTTTTCTCTATTTTTGCATTTGAGTGGTCTATGTAGCTCACAGTGTAAAACTTACTTTCTCTATGCTGTTGTTACTATTGGTTGCTGCTGTCTGTTCCTTCCCCTCTCCCTCTTGTAACTGTAGTATTCTATGTTATTCAACAAACTCTTTCACAACTCTCAAATATAGGCTATCAGCATTTTTATCTTTACCCCCATATTCTATATTTGAGAATATATAATGAAATTGCATGGAGATAGATGTTTTTCCCTTGCTTGTTCACACTCCACCTCATGGAAACTTGAAACTAACGGTCTCTGGAGGATATCTCAGGATCATGACACTTACTTAAATCTACATCCTGCCTAAGATGTGTGCCAATTTTCTTCCTCCTATTAGTGCAAATGTGTACTTATTTGGAAGCCACTGATCATAGTTTGTCATCAATTACCTGTTAATTATAGACATGGTTCTGATTTTGTTTTTCTCAACATTTTATTATTTATGTTATTTTCAGAGACTTTCATAGGATAGGAACAAATTGTAAAGACTTTTGTTTCACCATCTTTAACTGAAACACCATCTATCGTTGTGTTTTCATTAGACTGGGGTTGACAAGAATATCTTTTACTGATATGATCACCAGAACTATGTGATTTTTAACTTCTGTATATCAAATATCATTGGAATCAGGCATTAAACCTGGATGAAATCTGGATTAAACCAGTCATATGGAACCTCAGAATATTGGGAATGATCAGAAAACTGATAGAAAGAACTCCTGTATAAAAAGAAACTCTCTTTTTACTTTTCCAGGTAGTATTTTGTAAGTTTTTTTAGTTTCTCATAGGGAATTCCAGAATTATTCCCGAGATTGCTTTCATTTATTTTTTTCCTTGGCTTTACTTTTTTCAGTCATGTATGTCTATCTTAGTGCTAATTTTATTACACTGTTTATATTTTACTGTTTTTCACCAGTAGATTAGTGGAGTTCTATAAGGATAATCAGTTGTAAAATATTTTAAAATAATGATGAATTCAGTGGAAATTTAGAAAATGTTTATGCTTTCTTAATAGCACTTCTTTACCAATAATTGCTTCTGTTAAAAATATAAAGAGAACATTCATCTGTAATATAAAAAGAAAATTTGAATAAAATGATATCCTTTCCTTTTACTAGAGACAAGTATCTTCGTTTCAAAATGAAAATATGGAACCATGCAAAAGGAAACACAAATATTTAGTGTGTATTATTTTATCACTCAACCATTAATTTCATTGAAAATTAACCTGGGAAAAAGAATTGCACAAATATATCTGAAAAGTTACCAGAAGCCTCAGGCTATGACAGAGTTGGTTATGTTAAACAAGGAGTATGTTATAAATGAAATACATTCTATACTGAACACTGAAATTTAAAACTAATCATACTCTTTTTTCCTTTTTCTATTATATATATTTCAGCTAATTTTGAGTAAAACAGGTTTTTCACCACTTCTGCTTACCTCATGTAAATCTAGTTGTTATAAGATATACTTTGGAAATATTTCCCTGTAATGCATTGGAATATTTTGTGTGTGTGTGTGTGTGTGTGTGTGTGTGTGTGTGTGTGTGTGTGTGTTCAGAAAGAATAAACAAAGGGTATCAGCAAAATAGTATGTAAAATAAAGAGATAATGTAGATTTGTATTGATGAAAATTTCTCTCTTTAATTTTATATAATTTCCTGTATGAATATTATAATGTGCAATGCAATTAGGGTTTGTTTCAATGTATACAAACATCATCTCTTTAATACAATATTTTGCTGAAATCATTTGTTTTATATTTTCCCAACCATGTCTCATTTTTATTTTTACTATAGTGCTAATTAAAATAGTCTGGCAAGTGTATGAACATAGTTATGTTGTTGGCAATATAAGATCTTATCAAGTACATAATATGATTTTAAAATGCAAATTAATATACAAACTGTAAGATATCCATGGGTGTCCATACAGATTATTACTTGAAGTATATTGAGCACAGGTTCTTTTGGGGGACATAAAGGAAAGTCTGATAACAAAAAATGTATATTATTGCAGTTAACCTTTAGTTGACAAATTCCTTTTCCGTCTTTTATATTTGTGAATTGTAGTCTGTATTCTGTCTTTGCAGATGTTGCTGATAGAATGCAGCATATTGACTTGTCATTTTACTGATTATGTATATTGTCACCTAGCTCAAGCATACAATAAATCAGAGCTTTCATTTTTCAAGAAACATGCAAATTATTGTTTGGTAGTAAGGTAGAGTTTTATGATTTTAGGGAGTTTCACTGTAAATTGAGAATCTGGTGTCACAAAGATATATCTATGTGATAAAACTTCGAATGGCAGTAGTTTAACATAGCAGGTTAAATTTTCCACTGTTGTATCCTTGATGAAGAAAACCTTTACTTACTTTGGTACTGAAAATGTTGAAAACTGAAGAAAAAATAAGAAATTTCTTTGGTTTATCAAGTGAAGTGTTGCACACACCAAAATATAGTTTATCCCTTTCCCCGAATCATTTTTAATTGTTTGTTATATAATACAATTTAAAATATTTATTATAGAAGTAAAGAAAGACAATAATGCATATTTCATTATGTCATAAATCTAAACTTGTTAATCCTCTGAGCTTCATTATTCCTGCTCAATCAGAATAGCAAATATAAAGTGTGATATTTTAACAGTTCAAAGTTTGATAAGATAGACAGGTGTTTTGATTTCATGGGGCAATCATTTCCTCAAGATCTCATTTATTGAGGTTTTAGCGATCATATTGGACTTCCTGAAATCGGTGATTTTATTCTATATAGGGGCATTACCATGGTATGGTAAGAAGCACAAAGTCATTATGATTTTGTTTTTGCAAATTTGTTTTGGAAAAAGGGAATATTATCAAATGTTGTTTTAGTATTTTAAAAGAATCAGAAAATGATACTTTAATTCTGTCCCTTAAGCAAACTTCCTTTGCTTCTCATAGCTAAATTTATTACTCATGGTAATAAACGTCTTTGTTTCTTAAAACATAATGCATACTGGGGCATAGCATTGTGGAATCATCCAGGTCTCAATTTCTCACTGGAAAGTGAGTCTTTAAAATAGTAAGAATTTAAATTTCTATAAAAGTTAATCACAGATACTTATATTTTAAGATAAATGTGTTGGAGACAAATGCTGGAATCATTAAAATATAAAACATTGTATCCCCTCTAATGTATTTTTTCTATTTAAATTTAAAATAATAAACATAAATATCTTTGGAATATTTTTTAGTTTGAGCACTACTTTTTCTGTGTATAAATATCCTTCTTAAGTGGTCACAGTATTGTATCCGACATGATATTTCACTTTGGAAACCCTGCTGCTATCATGAATATCCCTAGTTTTCACTTGCATCTAATTCTCTGCATGACCAATAACACCACTGAGATTGCAGTTTTGCCAAGTTTTAATGGTTGGGAAAGTTATTTGTAGATGACATGGATGAAGAAAAGTTATAGAACCCATGATATCTTGTGTGGCATAATAAAAACTTTTCACTATGTGGTTTAGGTTTACTAATGGGGTATATATTTTTTTCTTGATGAGTTTAATCCAAGGAAATGTGTCAAAATAAAGTACAGTAGTCAATCTATGACTTAGTCTTAACTTGGAAGACCAAAATAAGTCTCTGAGAAATTGAGTGAGATTAAAGTCTAATAAAAATATATGAACTTATACCTTTTATTATTTAGTTCAGAATATTAATTTTAATTATTTTAAAATGAAACACTTTGATCGCTATTATTGTCTTTAAGGAAAATTTTGTTATTTTTAATATCTTATAATGTACTATGAAAACTTCTGGATGTAATGTTCTGAAACAGCTGTTTCTTGAACAAAAATTTCAGGTTTTTAATTGTACATTTTATACATGAGAATATACCTAGGAAGAGATATGTGATCACAGATATTCACAACAGACACACACACACTTCTATCTGAACACTTACAAATAAAACACAATATACACAGTATTCTTCTTTTGTTCTCTTGATATATGACATGTTGATTGGGTTATATCCCCTTCATATTTATTTTATTTGGTCAATTTAATATTATTTTTTACTATATTGAAAAATTTGCAGTTAAAGTTTTTATATTTAAAATGTACAGCCCCTTTATATTTTGTAGTTATGTGCTCCATATGTATATATATGTGTGTATATATATACACACATATATATAATTTCCGAAAGTCTCATTGATTACCAGATCCTGTTTCCAATTTTTCTGAATATTATTTAGAAAGTGCTTGCCTCTTATTTTCAATGTTGATGATAGGCAAGTGAAGTTAATATAGAAGAAAGTGGAGGTCAAAATCAAGCAAAATTATCCACAAATTCAAGCACAAAATTATCCAGAAATGCAAGCATAAGTAGAGATGTAAGACATTAATGAAAGCTAATGAAAGACTTGGCTGTGGTATGATTTTTCAAACTAGATTAAATAAATCACTTAAATTATTATGGTTTCACTTCTTTTAATCTTCCATGAATAGTTTCTACAAGGCTCATTTTCTGGAAAAATCTAATAGTCAAAGGTCAACTTTCTTTCTGATTGACTGGAAGCTGAAGCTCAATGCTGATCACTTGTGTATGCAAATAAACCCAAGGGTGATTGAGGGATTGTGAAGTTGTTTATGATATTACCTAATTTGCACTATTTTCCTCTGTGCATTCTGAAATTTAATATCTTTTACAAGAAAAATTACATGAAGTCTTGCTATTTTATTATTATATGTTTTGCTGATGTCAAATATGCATCCATCATGTGATTTCTTAAATGCTCTCTCTCATTTTATTCTGAAGAACATAAAATAATGTCATCCATTTAATATTGATTTGGACTATGTTCACCTTTGAAAACTCTTCAGGGTTACATTCATCAACTCAGCATTCCAGGCAAATGGATTCATGTCTCTGTATCATTAGTATTAAGATAAATGCTAATCAATGGCATCATTTATTAAGTAAGACCCATATTTTGGCTTATGTAATAATACTATTGTCAAGATGTCCCATGAGTATTTATCAGTTGAACACTAGACAGACTGATATATGTGTACTTTTAACAGGGGAATATATCTCAATTGGTATGTCATTCTGATGCCCTGATAACATTTCCATTTCTTCCTTGACTTCAGCTTCCTGCAATTTGCCTACTCTTCACTTAGTGTAAACATAATAGAGGGTGGTGCCAAAATTCTTTACCTTATAGTTTCTGGTGTTCCTACCGGGGCTATAGAAGGAACAGAAGTCTCCTTCTCTCCTGCATGCAAAATAAATACTATGAAGGCAGCATTCTCTTTTTGCTTATTTTCAAGTGCGTAATTCTGTAATCACTACATGATATAATAAAGACTACCCCTCCATAAATGAGAACAACATATTTTTTACTCATAAGTAAGACTAGGTCTAATGTTTCTTAGCACAAAAAGCAAATGTGAGGAGAAACCTATTGCTTTTTATTTCGAAAAACATTGCATTGTGAATAGAATTACATGTTCTAAGGTGAGCACAATGGCTCATGCCTGTAATCCCAGCACTTTGGGAGGCCAAGGCAAGAGGATTGCTTGAGCCCAGGAGTTTGAGCCCAGCCTGGATAACAAAGTGAGAGCTCATCTCTTAAAAAAAATCAAAAAAATTAGGTGGGCATGGTGGCTCACATCTGTAGTTCCAGCTATCCAGGAGTCTGAGATGAACCATGATCATGCCACTACAACAGAGTGAGACTGACTCAAAAAACAAATTATACCTTCTGGCCACGCTAAGAATAAAGCAACATAGAACTGAAAATGCCCTTTAGAGACTGTACTAACTGAATTATTCAAATATCTCTCAGAAAGAGCAGGTCTAAAATGCTGGCATCTGTCATAAAGGTTGAGTGATATGTAGTCCATCAATCTTCTGTTACACAATAACTCCTTTCATTTCTGCTTAGGTGGTGGACTTACAGATTCTTGATCTCGACTCTCCAGACCTACTCATTCTATACACTGATGTCAAATATTTCTAAAACTTACTTTTGTTCATTCCACATTTACCTTAGTCTTTGGTGGTTCTCTATTAGTTTTGGAATAAAACACGAATTATTTATCATGACATCCAAGGTCCAACACAATCCAACCTTAAGTCACCTTCATTGTCTCCCTTCACCTATTTTATGATCCAGCCACCCAGGACTGCGCGAAATTCTTCGATCATATCATACATGGACATATCTTGGTGCCTTCTCATGTTAAATCATTGGCCTGGATTGCCTTTCTCTTGGTTTTGACTTGCTAACAATCTTCTGTCAATCACAGCACTAATAATACCACTCCCCGAGACCATCTCTGACTCTCCTTAGTGCAATTAATTTGTGGCGTGTTCCTGTGTTCCCTTCACCTCTTTCATAGAATGTCTCATATGAAATTATGATGATTTGTTACCATATCGTTTTTTAATTTGTAAAGTAACTATATTTGGATAAAGGATGAAAAGGCTATACTCTACTCCATCACAAATTCATAGTTTTGTAAATTTAACAAGATTAATATTGACATACCCATCTGTCTGATGACTAACTGAGGATTCTAGCACAGTATGTGGCAATTTGTCAGCTCGATTTATGACATAATTTGAATTGTCAGTTTAGTTGATTGCTAAATAGGACAAGTGACTTCAACAATGTCAAATCCCAAACTTCTCATTCATTTCTTAGCTTCTGTTAGCTATGGATTTTATTTTTAAAGTTACAATAGTTTATTTTAATAGCCTCATTAATATCCCTCATGTATTTTGTCAATGAATTTTGGTATTTTTAATGTCAAAACAAACCTATCACAGCACACTAACAAAGGCTTTCATTTTACATATATATTTTTGGTAACATGATATTTAATTATGTAAAAGAAACAAGTAAAACAAATTACTTCATAGAGTTCCAATTTAAGGTTGTGTATTATGACTAAAACAAACATTTGTAATGTTTTGAACCAAAGACATTGCTCTATAATCATAATTCTGACATTTACTTGATAGCAATTGAAGAGGGACTCAGATGGACATATTTCAAAGCTGATGTAAGTGTGCATGTTTTTGAGAAGTAATATGACTTTACCATTTTGACTGTCTTTCCCATAGAGAATAAATACAGAAAATAAAAGAATTAGCTTCATATTTACCTTATGATAAAACCATTCATTTTCTTTCTACTTCCTGATAATTTTTGTTTGTTGTTTAAGTGCTCCAGTAAGTTTTGTGATTCCTTGTGTTTTGACCCAAAACATTCCTTACAATCCTTGTCCTTATAGACTACACAAATCATTTTGAAATAAGCATTCTGATAAACCATTGCAAGAGAGTACTAGTTCCAGTGGTCTTAGAAGTAAAACACTGATATTACATTATTGTTCTATTAAAACCTTTTTTAGTAAGAATATGTTAATGCATTGCTTGTTGCATGCTAACTGCAAAACTCCTTCTTATCGCGAAAACAGGAAGAAAAAGAGGGTATCAAGGAGGCAAGAGGGTGAGAAAAATTAGGAATGGTAGGAAGGAGTATTGTGAAATATGTAATCTTAACAATAACGTTGAGATAGTGAATGTAAGATAAAACACAAAATCACGTGTAGTCTGCTCTTGAAGTATTTATAGCCCGGAGTACTTAAAAATGTTTTCAAAAGTTGGCTAGAGCAGAATGAGATGAAATACTTTGCACAACAGGGATGCTATTCTAGTATGTCTAGATCAATATTCAAACATTGTACAGTTAGAAGCCAACACAGAAAATAAGGTTAGACGATGGGAGGACAGTAAGAGCAGTCTTTTTTAATTAACATACTTTGATGTGTATTTAAGCTTATTCTTGTTCTTATTTCTGAAGTGTTTGCACAGAAGCATAGCCATTTAATATGATACGGCTGGGGATGCAATCTAATTTTTGTTAAGATAGCTACTTTTATTGAGTGTTGCTGGTATTATGAATATGAATACAGAACAAAGTCAGCCATTCCTCCTATCTGATACCCAATAGGTAAGAAATGACTTCTTTAGAATACAGATGTAAAATAATGCCAAGATAGAAATGAAGCCATGGAAATAAAAATAGAGTAAGGGCAAAGCATTCTGAGGCTATAAGGTGTGTGAAAGGAAAATGAACACTACGTTTTTAAAGTGATTTGTTGTGTTCTTGTATTAGCATGCCTTATTAACATTCTCTTTGAAATTTTTTAAGTACTCCTGGCTATATACACATGATTTTGTATTTTATTTTACATTCACTATTTCAACATTATTGTTAAGATTACAGATAGACACAGGAAGAATTTTATGAATGGGAGAGCACATACAAGTAATTCTTATTCATCTATAGTAATAGATAAATACTTTTCTCTTTGGAGAGAAGAAGAAATTCTGGAATGACAGAAGCCATTGAATCATATGCATATGATATATATATTAGCTATTAGATATTGTGACATATTTAATCATGTTTGAAAATTTCTGATCCATAGTTGTTTGTTTTCATATTAGGTGACATTTTTGTAGTAACAGTATTGATTTTACTTTCAAATTCAGTTTTTCTTTATAGTGTCTTTATAATTTGTATGCATCTTACAAACTGAAATAATGAAGCTGAAAATATGGTTGATGAGTTCACTAAATGTTGGCATAAATTATTTGGGTAAACACGCACATACACACAAACACATAATATTGTAAGTTGAAGATGACAATCTAAATCTGTATGATGATAATAGAGCACCTTACTTGCCCAGGAGGTAGGTCAGCACAGTGATGGTTCATGGGCTCTAGATTCTCAGCACCAACATACTAGGAGGCGACTTTAGGTGTATTATTTAATCTCACTGCTGTTCAGTTTCTTCATCAGTCATATAAAGATAATTCGCTTATCTGAAAAGTGGTGTATGTTAAGTATTTTTTTTAACATATCACTGTGCACACCATAATTATATTCAATTATAATTTGTTGAGAATGTCTTCAATGTTTAAATGATTCATGATAACAGGTGTTGAAAAGTATCTGGCAGAGTTAGGTGCTTAATAAATAATTGCATTATTCCAGTTGTCTACTGCTGCTTAACAAACTTTTTTCATTTTTCTGTGGGCTCACTCATCTGCATGGTTCTCACTTGAAGTCTCTTATGCAGTTGCAGGGGAGTAGCAGCTGATATGAAGTCATAGAAATCTTTTTCTCATTCACAGGCCTGAGGCTTGGGCTGAGAGAACTATAGCAGCGGTTGTTTGGGCATCCCTCTTTCTCTCCATGTGGCTACCCTGAGCATGGCAGTCTCAGAAGTTAGACTTATGTGGCAGTAGCTTTCTGTAAGAGTAAGCACTCCAAATCACAGAAAGTGGAAATAGCAAGTCTACTAATGCTTTGTGTACAAAGTAGCACAGTGTTTCTTCTGCTATATTCTATCAGTCAAGGTGCTGACAGAGTCCACTCAGATCCAAGGCAAGAAGAAATATACCTTTCCTCTCCATGGGAGAATGTCAAAGAATTGTGACCATCTTACATTGTCACATATGAGGGGGAACCCAAAAAATGGAATTTATAAAAAAAATTGTAGTTCTAGCTACTTGGAAGGCTGAGGGGGAAGAATTGCTGGAGCTCAGCAGGTCGAGGCTGCGGTGGCCGGGAACAGCCACTGCACTCCAGTCTGGGTGACAGAGTGAGACTACAACTCAAAAAAAAAAAAAAATTGTGTATTTATTCTTACATGTTTAAGTTTCGGTCATCTTCAAAGTACTCTCCATTTGATGCAATTCATCTATTGAGACCTTTTTTCCACTGCTCAGAACAGGTTTTGGACTTGTCAATTTTGATGATTTTAGTGTGGTTTTTTTTGTTGTTTTTTTAGGAGTTTCATTTTGTCACCCAGGTTAGATCAAGACTACCACTGTCTCAACCTGAGGTGCTCAGGTGATCCTTCTACCTTATCCTTCCAAGTAGCTGGAATTACAGATGCAGGCCACCATGCCAGGCTAATGTTTTATTTATTTTTTAAAATGTTTACCTTAAATATGTGGGGTACAATTCAGGATTGGGTATATAAATGGTCATGGTACAGGTAAAGTTTGGGCATCATTTTATTCCCCACATCACCTAATTTGAGATCAGGTACGCTTTTTGATGAAGTTCCCCATGCCACTTCCTCCCCTGGCAGTTTTCCACTACTGCCAATCCCTTTCTTATAGTATTATGATAATTATTCAGGGTCTGCTTATGAGTGAGAACATGTGGTACTTAGTTCTTTTTTTCCGTGATAGATCACTGAGTTTTACAGACTCTAAGTTCATTCAAGTTGCTGCAAAGTTCATAATTTTGTCCTTTTTATGGCTGCATAATAGTCCATTGTGTATATGTACCACTTTTTTTAATCCAATCTACTTTCGATGGGCAGCATGGTTGGTTCCATGTTTTTGCTATTTGAATAGTGCTGCAATAAACATGCAAACCCAGGTATCTTTTTTGTAGAATGACTTGAATTCCTCTGAGTATAGTCCCAGAAGGGGGGTTGCTGGGTTGTATGGGAGGTAGACTTTTAGATCTTTTAGGAATCATCACACTGTTTTCCTCAGAAGTTGTACTAGTTTATGCTCCTACCAACAGTATATAAGTGTTGCCTTTTCCCTGCATCCTCTCCAGCATCTGTTGCTTTTGAGTTATTGATGACAGCTCACCTGACTGGAGTTAGGTGGTATCTCAGTGTAGTTTTAATTTGCATTTCTTTGATGATTAGTGAGGTTGAGCATTTTTTCATGTATCTGTTGGCTGCTTATATGTCTTCTTTTGAGAAGTGTCTATTCATATTTTTTGCCCACTTTTTAACAGGGCTGCTTGTTTTTTTCTTTTGGGCACGTTTGAGTTTCTTATAGATCTTAGATGTTAGGCCTTTGTTATATAGACAGTTGACAAATATTTTCTCCAAGTCTTTGGGCTGTCTCCCTGCTCTCTTGATGATTTATTTGGCTTTGCAGAAGCTTTTCTGTTTGGTGAGGTCCCACTTGTCTATCTTATCTATTATAGTATGGGCACTTGGAGTTTTGATTAGGAATTGGTTGCCACTTCCAATTTCCATAAGAGTGTCTCCTGCATTTTATAAGGTTCTTGTAGTTTGAGGTTTTACATTTTAGGTGTTTGATCCATTTAGAGTTGATTTTTTTTTTTTTTGAGTTGGAGTCTCACTCTGTTGCCCAGACTGGAGTGCAGTGGCCACTCCCGGCCACCGCAGCCACGACCTGCTGGGCTCCGGCGATTCTTCCACCTCAGTCTTCCAAGTAGCTGGAATTACAGGTGCGCGCTACCACACCCGGCTAATTTTTTGATTTACTGTAGAGATGAGGTCTTGCCAAGTTGCCCAGGCGGGTCTCGAACCCGTGGGCTCAGGCAATCCACTCACCTCAGCCTCCCAAAGCGTGGGATTACAGGCTGAGCCACCGAGCCTGGCTAGAGTTGATTTTTGTGTATGGTTTATGTAGGAGACTTGTTTTAATCTTCTACATGTGGTCTGCCAGTTTGCACAGCAACATTTACCGAACAAGTTCTCCTCTTCCCAGTGGTTGTTAATGGAGGTTTTGTCGAAGATGAGTTGGTTGAGAAATTGAGGTTTTGCTTCCGGCATCTCTATCCTTTTCCATTAGTCTATATGCCTGTTCTTGCACCAATATCAAGCTGTTTTCATTATTGTAGCCTTATAATAAAGTTTAAAGTTTGGAAGTGTGATTCCTCCTGCTTTCTGTTTATTTTGCTGAGGATTGTTTTGGTTGTTTGTGGTCATTTATGATTCCATATGAATTTCTGTATTGTTGTTTCCAGGCCTGAGAGGAATGATGCCAGTAATTTAATGGGTATTGTGTTTAATCTGAGTTGATTTATTGTAGAGATGAGGTCTCGCTCTGTTGCCCAGACTGGTCTTGAACTCCTGGACTTAGGAAATCCTCTCAGCCTCCCAAAGTGCTGGGATTACAGATGTGAACCACCCTGCTTGGCTGATTCTGCCATTTTTTGTTTCACCTCTTCCACATCCACAGGTTTCCCTTTGAGGACTTTTTTCATCCAGGGAAACAAGAAGAAAAAAAGTTACTTGGGGCAAGGTTGGGTGAATGGGGAAGGTCGGTATGGGGGTCATGCCGTTTTTGGTCAAAAACTTCTGAACACTCAGTGTGGTGTGGGCAGGTGCACCCGTAAATCATGAAATGGGCAAGTGCATTGAAAAAATCTCCAAAAAAGAAAGAAATTAACTGAAGCTGACTGCAGACTCTGATAACAACGCTAGCTCATACACTGATGGCCAGTGGGTTCCTAGAACACTTACCTAGCCAGGGAAGCCTGTACTACAAAAGTCTGCTCTTCAAAAGGTAATTCCAGATTTGGGGGGAGCACCCCCTTGTATATTGACATTATTCAGTAGCCAGTTATGAATGTCATCATTTCACACCTTTGTGGTGTAAAAGACTTCTGTGGACTCAAGAGAAGATATACAGGAAGCCATCAGACACATGACAAAGTTCTCAACCTCACTAATCATCAGAGAAATGCAAATCAAAACCACATTGAGATACCACCTGACCCCGGTAAGGATGATCATCATTAATAAAACAAACAACAACAGATGCTAGCAAGGATGAAGAGAAAAAGGAATGCTTCTACCCTGCTGGTGGGAATGCAGACTCTTTGGAAGACAGTGTGGTGATTTCTGAAAGAACTAGAAATTGACCTTCCATTTGACCCACCAATCTCCCTACGGGGAATATACCCTGAGGAATGCAAATTATGCCACAAAAAAAGATACCTGCGCATGCATACTTGTTGCAGCTCTATTCACAACAGCAAAAACATGGAACCAACCATGCTGTCCATTGAAGCTGGACTGGATAAAAAAAAAAAATGTAGTACATATACACAATGGAATATTATGCAACCATAAAAAGAACAAACATATGAACTTTGCAGCAACTTGGATGGATTAAGAGTTGATCATACTCAGTGATCTATCACAGAAACAAAGAACAGAGTTCCATATGTTCTCACTTATAAGCAGACCTTGAACAATTATCTTAATACTTTAAGAAAGGGATTGGCAGTAGTGGGAAACTGCTAGGGAAGGGAGCGGGTGGGATTGGCAGTTGAGGGAAACTGTCAGGAGAGGGAGGAGGACACCTCGTCAACAAGGATACCTGCATAATGAACATTTGTACACCTATTCCTGAATTGTACCCTACATCTTTAAGAAAAAAATTCTGTGGCATTTAGATACCCTGTCCCTAAAGTCTCCACACTGAGGTATTAAACAACGTAATCTTTGAATAATTATCCTTATAGTTAGTACATAATTTTCACTTATGAAAAATAACTCAAACTCTTATTTCTCTGTGGCCTGTGTTATGTGGTTTATGGTCGCGTGCACTTTCTCTACCTAATAGTCAAACACCAATCCAGATGAATGGATGCAGAGAAAGAATCATTTATTTGTTAATGAAATGTATAGAGGATACCTACCTCTCCATTCATAACACATGAAACAAGACAGTGTGAGATTTGGGTCACAGATGTTTCTCTAAGCAGGGTGTTAAAATTACAGGTCACTCAGGTTCCAGTAAAAAGAATTACCCAAGCAAAGGAACTTCTTTCTAAAACTTTGCTAAAAATAGCAACACAATTGAAATCAAGGGGACCCTGAACTCTGGGACAGTGACAGTGAAGACACGATGCCCTCATTGCTTATATTACTCCGTTCCCTTAATGTCCCTTTATTTAGCTGATTGACTCCAGACCTGATAGTGGGCAGCAATGGAGCCAATTAAGTGGCAATTTAAAATGAGGCAAATTTGAAATTAGTTTTTGAGGTTCAATTTCACAAATGTAGATCATTTATATAAAAAAGCAGCTCAAACTATCTAAATTAATAGAGATGACTGTTCTGTCAAATAATGCATATACCATTAGTTTACAAAACAAAAACTTGCTAGGAAGCATGAAGTAAAACCTCTCACAATATCAAGTGAGAGGGATGTGCAGTCTGGTATCATGGACGAAATACATGTTATAAGTGCTGGTAAGGATAGATGACTATTTTAGACTTGAATTATTTCTTGATTAAGACATTATTTTATGAAAAATTTTCCCAAATTGTATTGGTAGTTCTCTTTCTTATCCTATTGAAATCAAAGGACCATGATGTATGATTATGTCAAAGAATACAGCACATCAATAGAAAATTGATTTCAAAGTAAATTAATTTATTTCCTTGGATTTCTTAAGCACCATGAAGTAGATACACATAAGACAAATGAACATTTTTTTTTTTTTTGAGTTGGAGTCTCACTCCGTCACCCTGACTGGAGTGCAGTGGCACGCTCATGGCCACCCCAGCATCGACCTGCTGGGCTCAGGAGATCCTTCCTAGACTTCCAGGTAGCCAGAACTATAGGCACGTGCTACCATGCCCAGCTAATTTTTTGATTTATTGTAGAGATGAGGTCTCAACAAGTTGCCCAGGCTGTTCTCGAACCCGTGAGCTCAGGCAATTCTCTCATCTCGGCCGGGATTATAGACTTGAGCCACTGCGCCTGGCCATGAACTTTTTTTATCTCTTGTCTTCCCCCCTTCCCCATATTCCATAGTCACTAACATAAACTTGCCTCTGATAGTCTCTACACATGTCTCCCTGAGACTTTTGCCATGCATTGCCCATTTTTTTCCTTCCTGCCCTCCTGACTCTCTAATTTATTTTCACATTCCAGGACAAAGAAAAGTATGAACCTGGTAATTGGCAAAATCTGCTTTAGAGAATTCCAAGTACCTCTCTCCTCCACATTGGATTTTTAGTGGGACCTAAGCTGAGAAAGAAGGTGGGATGGCTGGTGTTTTGGAGATAGATGAGAGTTATGTGAAAAGAAGAGAGGCAAGCACAGTGTACCCCTTTTCATTTCTAAGATTAAGCCCTGGGAGGGAGTGGGAGAAAGAGAAGTAAACAAGATTTATGTTTTGAGAGGAGTAGGTGAGAGAAGATTTTGTCAGTTCTGAAGGTGTCGGGCTCACAGCAACATACCATATAAAAGAATGTATCATAAAAGAATGTACATCCTATTTCTTGGCATCTTGCCCAATAGAGTATTCATTCCAGATTTTTAAATTCTTGCTGAAAAATTAGTATTCATGTTTGCATTAAAATAAATAAACATGAGTATGGTAGATCTTGACCTTGTACTTCTTGCTTCTGCTATGGTCACATTGAGAAATGTACAAAATGTGTAAACAAAATTCTGATTTTGAAACATGGGCAAACCTGACAAAAGCCTGTCTCTGTTTTCCTGACCTTTCCATGCCCAACATAACCAATATATTTTTATTACATACATCATTCAGGGCATTTGCCAATAAAGCAAGGTGGTCTGGGACATTAGCAACTCAGGAAAGGCAGGAAAGCTCACCATGTTATAAATATATATCTTATTATTTACTAAAACTTCTTTTAATTTTTCAATAACTCTCTTCAGGAGCAATGAACCCAACAAGAAGAGAAACATGCATGTTAAATAAGAGTTTAAATAGTACATTTCTCTCCTCTAGAATGTTGAAAAATCATTTGTAAAGTACACAAAATGTGTAAATACTTATAATCCACCAAGAGAAGAGTGTGATATCACCATAAAAAACTGAAGACATAAATCTGGAAAAGACTGCTATGCACCTATTTCAAAAGTTAGTTGTTATTTTAAGAAGACTATACTGGAAGACAAGAAACTAATATATGGTGAAAAAATGCGCATGTACATATAACACCATGAAATATGTTTTCCTTTAGATCAATTGACGATAATCAAGTTATTTTTTCTTATTTTGAATTCCAAGTTTTCTAGTGAATACGTATTGAGACATGTTGGCTATTAATGTTACACAAGGCATATCAGTTTTTCAAATAGAAAATCAGTTAAGTAATTTCCAATTGTTGCTTCTATATTTTCTCATTCAATTCATACAAATTAAAACTTTGGAAAGTTAATTCTTCAAAAGTAAAACATATGCTATTATTGTCTAGAGTTAGTTCAAATAATATTTATAATAAAATTTTTGCAGTATAATATGAATTTAAATTGAGAAGTGCATAAATATTCATATTAACTTCATAAAGGTATGAAGAATATTTTGATAGGGTTTTTATTATAATTTACATAAATTTACATTCTTACAAACATAAAATAAAACTTAAAGGCTTTCCAATTTGTAGGATCTAAATTTGGCAAAACCTTCAAAAGAATCATAACTACTGAAAAATTTATAAAGTCTGTCTCATACAAATATTAGCTGAAGATAGGTACTCAGATTAAAGGCAAAAATAAAGTACTTGTGGAAATATTTAGGCTAAAAAATTACATATTTTTTATGTAAACACCATATAAATGATATCGTCTGCTCAGCAGAATTATCCTGAACTTATTTTTCTCTGCATAAACTACTATAATTTGTGAAGAGTTAAGTGAAGATGTCAAAAATTGCACATGTACCAACCATAAAGTACATATTTGAGATTATAGGCAATTAAAAATTTAGGAATAATAATACCATATTGAAAATGTATTCTTCAGAAAAATACTAGTGATGCAATATTAAACACAAGGCTGAAACACTAAAGTATCTCAACATGTGCCAATGACCATCCTGTGATAATTTTAATGCTAGTATTGTATTATTAATGCAGTCTTTTACTTTTTTTGCTTTAATATAGTTATGTTATTCTAGTTTTAGAAATAGTTTTATTTTTCAAAGTGAATGTTGAATTACATTCTTTATTCCTCCACCAATATAAGATCTCAATTTCTCAAAAAAACCCAACTAATTTTACTTAATCATATTTGCCTCCTTTCATTTCCTGGAGTTCCAGTTTGATCATAATATTATATGGTCACCATCGTTAGCATCCTGGCATGCTTAGGAGAGATCAGACACAAGGGACTTCTAGGTTGTCTTGGGCTTGCAATCTCTAAGTTCCCTCATGACCAAGTGTGATCAAAATGTAGCTGAAAGAAAAATCCAGGGCACCTGCTAAAAGATTGCTGTGAATTACATTGGTGAGCTAGAACACCAGGTTCATTTCCTTTGTTTCCTCGGGGGGGGGGGGCGGAGAGGGCACGCGTGGGAGTTGGGGGTGGAGGTTGTTTGGGGACAAACTTACATTAGAAGAGCACTCCTAACACCTCTTTACTGCTTCCCGGGGAGGTACCAGTTGTTTATCTGATTGGTCAGTGTGGAGACAGTTGGCGTGTATGACCCGCCCCTTCCTTTTGGGCAGGAGCCGCCCACAGGAAGCCGCCCATTGGACTCTACCCTCCTGGCCGAAAAATCGGCTGGTCACGCTTTGCTTCTGCGCCATCTTTTCTAGCCGCAGTCTCTGACGTGTTTGGTAAGTCTGTCTAATTTCGGGTTTCCTTACCAGTCAACTCACAGTTTTAAGCCACAGTCTTCCATAGCTGCTCCAGTGGAAATATTTTGGGTTTGCTTATCACTTCTTTTATTTCTCCCAGAGGGAAAAGCAAGGCATTCCTCTTGGGGCCTGCCTCACACCCTGGCCTCTAGGCCTCAGAGGAGTTGTAAGGGGAAATGAGGTGCTGCCTTTCAGAGGGATTTGTGAAGCTTGCTGCTCCTGGCATGTCCGAAGGGGGACGTGGTCATGCTTGGCGGGATTGGGCTAGTTGCCGGTCACGTGGCCTGCGGTGGCCGCGCTGGCCCCAGGAGGGTGGCTGTTTTCACACTCCCGGGCTTGCCTGCCGTGGGCGGGAAGCAAATACAGATACGCGTGAATGGTGCCGCGAGCAAGGTTCTGCCAGCAGTGATTAGCCGTCCTCGTTATATGGGGCCGAGTGAAGTGACTACAGCTGCCTGGCTTGGAAATCTGCAGATATACTAGGGGGGATCCCCCCAAGAGACGGAGCTGTCTTCTGGAGGGGGCCCCCTTGTTCAAGGCACAGTCTTCCCTCTCTGGGTGAATGTTCTAGGAACCCACCAGCATCTGTGTGCTAGCTCGCGTTGCTGTGAGAGCTACCTTAGACGTCGGTGAATTTTTTTTTTTTAACTTGTTGAGATTCTTTCAACTCATTTACTCATTTCATGATGGGCGATTTGGGAGCCCTCCTGCGCACATCACGCTGAGTGTTCCTCTGTTTATGTCCCATAACTGCAGGACCCCCATACCCACTCTCCCTGTTCACCCCATCTCTCCCCAAGTCACTCTTTGTTGTTTCCTTGGATGAAGAACGTCCTCAAAGAGAAATGGTTTGCCTCTGTGGAAGAGGTGAAACAAAAACCAGCAGAAGCACTAAAAGACGTCAAAATGGACACGTTCAAAAACTACTTTGAGTAGTGGAAAAAGCGCCTAGGTAGGCATATTGCATCCAACGGAAAGGACTTTGAAGGTGAATGAAGTGTAAATATGTAAGAACTTTTTTTGACTCCCCTAGTAACTTTAAGTGACCCTGAGAGAGGAGGAGCTGGATCACATTGCCTTCCCTGCAACGCGGAGTTTGTAGGTCTCAGAGTTTCTCCCATGCCGAGCGGTATCCACAGGCCGTGTTCAGTGCCAGGCCTCGGCAGGCGACAAAGAAAGCCTGGTCCAGCTCTGAGCCCTGTTTACATTATTTTGATTCCTCTTCAGAGACAAGAGAGGGAACTTTGGAGTGACAAATCTTGGAGTCATGTGACTTGTCCATAAGTTTAAAAGTTGCTCCTACTTTTTTAAAACTATGAGACTACCTTTCTCATGAACGGACACAGAAACAAGAAACTGAATACCGCATGTTCTCACTAATAAGTGGGCACTAACCATTGGCCTGTAGGCACAAAGGTGGGAACGAACGATGGCACTGCTAATGGAGGGAGGGGGAAGGAAGGATGAGAGGCTTACAACTACCTATTGGTACCATATCCCCTTTGAGGAATGGGGAGCTTGCTAGAAACCCAGATTTCACTTTCACACAATCTGCTAACATAGCACATCCTTATACTTACCTCATGACTCTAAAAATAAAAAATAAAAAACATTTTAAAAAGTTGCTTCTGCTTTTTGATCTCAGGTTGGCTTTGAATTTAACTGTTCTGTGTGCTCTGATCATAACTTTTGCTCTTTGAGATCCAGACTTTACCCAGACGAGGTGCGTATGGATATCAGATTATGCAGATGGATATAAAATTAAAAAGGAATGGAGATCCATCCTGTAAAAAGCATATATGGTCTTTATTAATTAAAGATGAGAAACAGCTCAATAAAATAGTGACTAAGAAAACAAATAAAAAGACTAATAATTGGAAAGTTCTGGTTCTAAAAATCAGTTTTGCTTACAAATTTGAGATGTTTTAGAGTAGTTTAAAACTTAAGCTTCAGTGTTAACCCTCTCTTCTCAGATACATCTCATGGATCAACTACCAGCAATTCGACCTAACTTTTTTACAAAATAGTGAAAAATTAATCACTTATTAACTAGTATAGCGTTGGAACCAGTTATTTTATTGTAATGATATTTGTCTTATAATGGAATTTTGGACATTAAGGAACTTATTAATGACTATCAAAATTTTATATCTTATATTTTTCTAACATGTTACGTGAAACAGTCAACATGCATTGCAGGTTCATTGGTAAAATGGCATACAATAGTAATTTGTTTAACGCATTCCACCTGGTGTTTTTCTATGTGAGCAGACAGTGCAGTCTTGTTTACTTCCTCCGACATTAATAATATGCAATTTACTGTCTAGTCTGTTGTTTGAAGATGATGTGGAAGAACACACTCCTGATTCCTGAAAACTGTGACAATGAGTCTAAATGTAACTTATCTTCACTGCTGCTTATAGTATACCTCCCACTTTTGTCTTTTAGTTTTGTCATTGTTCTGCAAACTAAATAAATGGATAAAAATTTTCTAATTGTAAATTACAAAATCACAAAATGAAATTTTTCAAAAGAATACTGCATTTCTAACTTTACTTTTCCAACTTAGGGCAGATAGACCTATTTAGTCTGTGCTACTTGATACTTCAATAGGATTTGCCTTCCACTTCAAAAGTCTCTTTTTTTTAAGGCTGCAGTAACTGGTTTGGTTATCTTTCCAAGTTATGCCATGATGCAAAGGATATGTCCACAGCTGCCTTTTTGATACAAATGCTCTTTATTACTGCTTTGTTGCAAAGAAGTGTAGGCACCACTGTGAAAGCTTTCACACAGTTCTCGTTCTAGGTGATGCCAGCTGGATTTTTTTTTTTTTTTTTTTAAACAATGGCTCAGTATATATTCCATCTCTTTATTTGCTTTTTCATGCAACTTGAGTGGAAAGCTTCAAGGAAGCATACATCTTGGACAAATTTGTGCTTGCATAAGTTTGTACTGTATAATAACCACCAATCTCTTTATGTCTCCTGAGAGGGGACATTAGAGTGGTTTGCTAGATTTACCTTACCTCAGAGTGGACATCCCAGTGCAAAGAATTAATACAGAACAATGGAAGAATGGTAGCAAGATTAAACTAAACTATAGCTGGATTAAAAAAAGTTTTTTTGGAGAAAACTTGAGAATAATTATTGAATGTACAAGTGTCTGGGTAATTTTCAAGAGAATACAGCCATTGTAGATTTTGAATATAGTAGTGATATTTAGCAATGCGTTATATAGCACTTTTTCTAAGATGATTTTGTGAACTTAATTGTCAGGCCTCGTATTTTGTGCATTGAAGAAATGTGTCAAAGAATTAAGACTCAGGACAAGGCTCAGCAAGTGAGGCTTATTGGAAGGAGCCAGGCAAGAAGATAAGTTCAAGCTCAGGTTGACTAGATGTCAGTCTGATGAAAGAAAAGTTCCTATATGGAATTATCCATCTAAGGGAGGCAGAGAGGAAAAGATTTCTGAACAGTAGATACTTTTAGTAAATTCAGAATTCAGTGATTTCATTGTTATTGGTGGAGAAGGTTCTGGAATTTAAGAAATAAAGGAGAATGTTAGAAAAAACTATTGCCCCTTGTAGATCCTACATGTTAGGCCTTTGTCAGAAACACAGCAGGCAAATATATTTTTCCCAGTCTGTGGGCTGTCTCCCTCCACTCTCAGTGATTTCTTTGGCTTTGCAAAGATTTGTCAGTTTGAGGTGCCACTTGTCTATCTCATCTCTTATGGCATGGGCACTTGATCAGGAATTGGCAGCCAGTTCCAATTTCCATAAAGGTGTCTCCTGCATTTTCTAAGGTTCTTATAGTTTGAGGTTTTACTTTTAGGTCTTTGATCCATTTAGAGTTTATTTTTGTGTATGGTAATAGGTAAGTGTCTTGTTTTAATCTTCTACATGTGGTCAGCCAGTTTTCTCAGCACCATTTACTGAATAGGTTCTCCTTTCCCCAATGGTTGATAGTGGAGGCTTTGTTAAAGATGAGCTGGTTGAGAAATTGAGGTTTTGCTTCTGGAATCTCTATCCTATTCCATTGGTCTATATGCCTGCTCTTACTCCAACATGTCGAAAGAAAAAAAAAAAAGCCCCATTACAAAGATATGAATAGACACTTCTCAAAAGAAGACATATGAGCAGCCAACAGAGACATGACAAAATTCTCAACCTCACTATCAAAGAAACGCAAATTAAAACCACACTGAGATACCACCTAACTCTAGTCAGGATGGCCATCATCAATAACTCAAAAACAACAGATGCTGGCGAGGATGTGGCAAAAAGGAACACTTCTACAGTATTGATGGGAGTGTAAACTAGTGTAACCTCTGTAGAAAAGAGTGTGATGATTCCTAAAAGATCTAAAACTAGGCCTTCCATATGGCCCTGCAATCCCCATACTTGGAATACACCCAGAGAAACTCAAATCACTCTATGAAAAAGATACCTTCACATGCATGTTTATTGTAGCATTATTTAGAATAGAAAAAACATAGAACCAACAACCATACTGCCAGTGGAGAGGACTGGATTAAAAAAATGTGGTACATATACATGATGGACTATCATGCAGCCATAAAGGACAAAATTATGAACTCTGCAGCAACTTGGATGGATTTAGAGTCTATAATATTGAGTGATCTATCATAGAAACAAAGAACTGAGTATCACATGTTCTCATAAGCAGATCTTGAATAACTAATACTATAAGAAAGGGATTGGCAGTAGTGGGAAACTGCTGGAGGGGGTGGGACAGGCATTAGTGGGAAACTGCCAGGGTACAGGGGGGCACACCTCATCAAGGGTAACTTCCCAATGAACATTTGTATACCTAACCCTGAATTATACCCCACATATTTAAAATAAAAAAAAATTTAAAAAACTAGTGTCTAGCAAAAAGTAATTTGAAAACAGCAAATATTCATTTCTAGCAACTAGCATTAATACTGTTACGTTTTAGAGACCAAATTAATCAGCAGTTGAATCAGTTAGAAACTCTATTACATAGTTAAGAACTTAGTTAAAACTTTTTGAAAGGTATAAGAGGATAGGAAAAAAAAACAGGTGCGTTTCATTGCTGCAGAAATATATGTAGCAGGAAAAAAAGTGGTATTCAAGGTCTGAACAATTTCATGATGAATGACAGTGCCTAGAGGAGCACATAGAAGACGAATTAGTTCTCTGTGGGCCCCTGGGGCTCAGGCTTCAGAAGCATCCGTTGCAGCCTCAGCACAGGAATCTGTTGAGGGTGATTTTCCAGCCAAAACAAATGGGATAAGAGAGAAACCCTCCCGATGAGGTAGGTTTCACCAGCTTAGCCGTTCCATTACAAGAGGCAGTGGATAGAGCTACTATGGTATAGGACTGAAAATGTGTGCTTATCAGAGATAGTAGGCTCTGTTTTGTAAGCTAGAGTCCACTTCCAGCAGCACTGGAGTGCCAGAAACTGGGGCTTCACATAAGGAAAGGAAATGAAGTTTTTAAAGCATGCTGTAAAGGAAACAAATATACTTAAGTAAAACTTGGCAATCTTGATTGCAAATTTTTAAACTTTTCTGGAATGCAGAATGTTTCAAGTGTCATTCCCTGAGAGAGGCAACAGTATGCTAAGTACATGTTCTTCCCAGATGTGATGCATCCTTAATGTCAAAATTAATGTATTGATAGGAGTTTTCTGGTTTGTGTGTTACATAAACTGAGAAGCATCCTGGTGAGGCTTTAACCTGAAAATATTTTCATGTCCCCTTCTTCCTTTAGATGCCATTCAAGTCTGGTTTTTAAGAACACAGTGTTCTTTGGGATAACTGTTCCAGGATCTAGGAGTGGCTTGTGTTTAAATTTCATGGGTGTGAGGCCAGGTTTGTTAAGTATATGTGTTATTTTATTTATGGTTTTGGAACCATACATCCACACAGTTCAAAATCTAAAGTGATAGGAAAAAAAACTTCTATTCGTGTCTCTACTCGTCCTCTGCAGGTTCTATTTATTTAGTTATTTGTTATTTTTTTCTATAACAGTTATTAAATGCCCAATACAGTACTATTTCCTTTGCAAATATTAGCTCATTTATATCCTGTATCAACCTTCTGAGGCAAGAATTCCTATAATTCTCACTTTAAAGATAGGCTCAAAAAGATTTTAATTTGTAAGTGGCAGAAACAGACATAAGGAGTCTGGCTTTAGAGTCAGAACTAGGTAGGTAAACCATTTAGTAGGTTCTTCCATATCTGTGTATACCTCCTGTGTCATCATATTAAATGCAGATACATACAAATATACTGGAGTGCCAAAACAAATAAAAATTTTAAGAGATGATATCTATATATTTTCAAAGTCGAATTGAATTACTACAGCAATGTGTGGTGTGATGTTTGCTCAACCATGCTTTCACCATTTTATTTTGTCCTGCCTGTTGCAGGATGACACTAGCATTAACACCATATTTTAAGAGAATACCACACTTAAAAAGTGTTTACATTTTTTGGCATATATATAATACTTTATATATATGTGTATTTTTTTCCTTTTCTTTATAAAAGAAATCTAGCTTTATATACTGCTTTATACCTTTTTTCCCCCGGTTAACTACATATTTTGGAAGGGTTTTCAAACCAGTATCTGATCTATCACAGAAACAAAATAAGCAAACCTTGAGCAATTATAATACTATAAGAAAGGGATTGGCAGTAGTGGGAAACTGTCAGGGGAGGGGGATGGGTTTGGCAGTTGAGGGAAACTGCTAGGGGAAGGGGGGTATGCCTCATCAACAAGGGTATCTGCTTAATCAATGTTTGTATACCTAACCTTGAATTGTACCCCACATCTTTATAATAAAAAAATTCCTAAAAGTGGAATTACTGGATCAAAAGATAAATGCATATGGAATTTGCTTGTATATTGCCAATCCCCCCTTCCAAGTGTTATGCCAATTTGCCTTCTTACATTGTGAGAGTTTTGCTTCTTTATAGCCTCATTTATGGAGTATTATGAATGTTTGAATTTTTGACAGCCTGATAAGTGAAAAATATTATCTGCGTTGTCTTAATTTTTACTTATTAATCATAAGATGAAGTAGTTGAATAGCTTTCCATTTGTTTGAGGGCCATTTTAATTTTTTCTGTGTGTGAACTGATTTTGTTCTTTGACCATTTTAGAGAGTTTTTAGTGTTCTTTTAATTTCTAGCTGCTATTTTTATATGAGTGAGATGGACTTTTTGCCTATGATGTGTTTCAAATAATTTTTTCCCCAAGTGTATCATTTATCTTTAGACCTTGCCTTTTATTAATGTAGTAAAATTTATTAGTATTTCATTTTTGGGTAATGGGTTTTGAGTCATTTATAAATGCCTTTTTCTTTCCTAGTTTATAAGGAATTTGCTTTCTTCCAGTATTTCATTGTTTCCTATTTCTTTTTACACTTAAATCTTTGTTTCAATTTTAGTTTATCTGGGGTCATAAGAGTATGATACCGATTCAACTCATGTTTTTGGAAATGACTACTCTTTTTTCTCTTTAAAATGTAGCCAGTAAAAACTTATCTTTGAGCCGGGCTCAGTGGCTCAGCCTGTAATCCTGTGCCTTGGGAGGCTGAGGTGAGTGGATTTCCTCAGCCTGCGGGTTTGAGACCCACCTGGGCAAATTGGCGAGACCTCATCTCTACAATAAATCAAAAAAATTAGCCGGGCATGGTAGCGCGCGCCTGTAGTTCCAGCTACTAGGAAGGCTGAGGTGGAAGGATCACCGGAGTCCAGCAGGTCGAGGCTGCGGTGGCCAGGAGCAGCCACTGCACTCCAGTCTGGGCGACAGAGTGAGACTCCAACTCAAAAAAACCCCAAAAAACAAAAACAACAACAAAAAACTTATCTTTGGTGCGATATAATTTCTGAACCCCTGAAGGAACTACAGGCATGCATTTCTTGACAGTGGGGAAATGTGTCATTAGGTGACATCATCATTCTGAGAAATGTGTCATTAGGTGACATCATCATTGTGTGAACATCATAGAGTGTATTTATACAAATCTAGATGGTGTAGCTTACTACAAACCTAGTACTTATGATATAGCCTACACAGCATCTTACTGTTCTGAATATTGGAGGTGGCTATAACACAATGGTAAGTATTTGTGTAGCTAAAATTATCTAAACATAGAAAAGGTACAGTGAAAATACAGTATAAAATATTTTGTAAAGGGTACACAGGTATAGGTTACTTACTGTGAATGGAGTTTGTAATATTGGAAGTTGGGTAAGTTAGTGAGTGAACTGTTGAATGAATGTGAAGGCCTAGGACATTACTGTAAACTACAATAGACTTTACAAACACTGTGCACTTAGGCTACACTAAATTTATTTAAAAAGTGCAATTGCCATTAATGTTATAATAGCTATGATGTAATAAAATCCCATAATTAAACAATTCCCATAAAAAAGTGTTCTCTTATACCTATCTCTGGTTCTGCTTCTCTGAAGAATCCATGTGTACCCTTTACAAAATATTTTATACTGTATTTTTACTGTACCATTTCTACGTTTAGATAATTTTAGCTACACAAATACCATTGTTATGGCTGCCTCTAATATTCAGAACAGTAACATGCTGTGTAAGCTATCTCATAAGTACTAGGTGTGTAGTAAGCTACACCATCTAGATTTGTGTAAGTACACTCTATGATGGTCACACAATTATGATATCACTTAAAGACACATTTCTCAGTATGTATCTCCACTGTTAAGTTTAATAAGGATTTTCAGCTCCTTTATAACATTGTGGGACCATCATTGTATATGTGAACTATCATTTACCAAAATGTTGTTATGTGGTGTATGACTATATACCAACCCATTCCAGGCATTAAGAATGCCTCTGAAAGGTAGAAAAAAAAGAAATTGACTGAGACGTTTAATTGGCTTTTATCTAAGCCTTCTGATTTCTGACTCTAACATCTTCAAGGTGTAGCTCAGAAGAGCATGAGGATTTGATTATGGACTTTAATTCCTTTGCATTTCAATTTTTTTTCTATTTGAACATTCAAATTGATTTAATCTTTGGACTTAAATTTATTTTGGGGATTTTAATAACTTAAGGAGTTTATTTTCAATTTGACATATCTCTATGATATTAGAATTTTATTCCTGAAATGTCTAAAATCATTAGACCTCATTGCAGGACCTCTGGTATATTAAGCTAAGTATATGCTGATCATAAGGCATAGAATTGGGAGTAAATTTTTAGGCTTAGGTATAGAAGGACTACAGATTTAATTTAATTAATGTTTAATTAATTCCACTTTTGAAAATTCTGGGCTCAAAAATTTTAACTGCCAATGGTGGTCTCAAAACAATGCCCAAAGTCATAGGTGCTGTGTGTGACTCATGAAGATGGAAGAAGGAATGTTGGTCAATAGGAGGGACTGTAGAATTTTTTATTCCCATTTCTAAGTTTCTTTCTACATAGAAGATTTATTGTCATGACACGGTTGGCCTCTTTTTATTTTATTTTATTTTTTTGAGTTGGCATCTCACTCTGTTGCCCAGGCTGGACTGCAGTGGCACACTCACATCTACCCCAGCGTCGACCTGCTGGGCTCAGGCGATCCTTTAGCGTCAGCCTTCCAAGTAGCTGGAACTACAGGTGTGCGCTACCATGCCCAGCTAATTTTTTGATTTATTGTAGAGGTGAGGTCCCGCCAAGTTGCCCAGGCTGTTCTCAAACCCATTGTCTCAGGCAATCCCCCCATCTCGACCTCCCAAAGTGCTGGGATTATAGGCTTGAGCCAATGGGTCCAGCCGCATTTGGCCTCTTAACCTAACTTTAACCTGAGTAATTAAGGGAGTTATATGATGGTTACATTTAGAAGAAAAAAAACCTAGAACATCCTCTTATTCCTTTTGTTCTTAGGATTCAGCTGTTCTCAGGAATTTGCTCTGCTCTCTTATTTTACAGAGGTAAGAGGACTGTCACCATACTGTTGTGCTGTGACTGAATGGGCTTTAGTACTAGAAACCCATTGTTCATAGATATATTCTCCAGAGAAGCAGAACCAGAGATAGATATAAGAGAAGATTTTTTTATGGGAATTGTTTAATTATGGAGGCCGAGAAGCCCCACAATATGCTGTCTCAAGGTGGAGAACCAAGAAAACTGGTGGTATCATTTAGTGTAATTCCCAAGGGGTGAGAATCAGGGCAACTGATTGTGTAACTCTCATTCCAGTGTCAAAGGCCTGAGAACTGGGGAGACCACTAGTATAAGACCTGGATTTTGAAGGCAGAGAACCAAAAGCTCTGGTGTTTGAGGGAAGGAGAAGATGGATGCCTCAGCTCAAAAAGAGTGAGAGTGGGTTCATTCTTCCTTTGTCTGTTGGGAGACTCAGTAGATTGGGTGAGCATGCCCACTTTAGTGAGGATGAATCTTCTTAACTTAGTCTGCTGATTCAAATGCTAATCACTTCTGGAGACCCCCTCACTGACACACCCAGAAATTATGCCTGTTATATATCTGAGCATTCGTTAGCCCAGTCAAGTTAACACCTAAAGTTATTAATCAAAATAGAGATAAAACTGTATTCTCTACTATGTGCTTTATTAGCTACAGAGGTAATATTTTGATCTCACATTAAGCCAGCCCTTTTATATCTTTTAATTGTTCAGAACGTGAATAAGAGTGCCAATTACTGACTTTCCCTACCCCCAACTCCAGGGTGAGAAGCCCATGATGAGGACAATAAAATGACTCAGCTAAAACTTCAAATACTTGATTATACCTTATAGCTGAGAATGGAATCAAATCCCCTGTGAAGCCATCATTATTAATATCTGTTCCAGTAACAATTCATGTTTAATATTTGTGTGGAGACAATATATGACAAGTTATATTGTCCTATCTTCCAAAAAATGAACAAGGATTGTATGACTGTCACCCTTGTCAGTTCAGTGTTACGCATGCTTTTTCTGAAACCAGAGTAAGAAAGCACAGGAAAGTCTTAATTAAAAATGAAGATTTCTTGGTTAGGTGATCAAAGGTAGAAATTATAAAAAGTTATAGAAATTTAAGCTATATATTATACACCTGAGTTTTCAGAGCCGCTAAAACTAAAGTTTACATCCTGTTGAGTTTTTAATATTTGTCTTAGTCTTTTTGGACTATTAATTAAAAATGCTATGATCTGACTATCTTATAAACAATAGAAACTTATTTCATTCTATTCTAGAGACTGGAAAGTCCAAGATTTAGATGCAGATTCAGTGTCTGGTGGGTCCCATTGTCTCATAAATGACACCTTCTCACTTTGTCCTCACATGGTAGAATGAGTAAACAAGCTTCCTTGGGCCTCTTTTATAAGGGCACTAATTCCATTCATGAGGGCTGCACCTCCATGATCTAATCGCCTCTTAGGGGCCCCATGTCTTAATATCTTCACTGTGGGAGGTGGTGTTTCAATATAATAATTTGGAAGGGACACAAACATTCAAATTATAGCAATGTTTATCTTTATTAATTTTTTTCTCAATTCAAGGTATTCTGTATCAGTGACGTATTTCTTAATAATAAGAGTACCTCCTTCCCAGGCCGTTTGTGGTGATAGGATGAGAACCACGTTCTACTCAAGAAACCAAACCACCCTTATACCAAGAACAAAGAACAACAAATTTTCTGTTTTTATTTGTAAGGGATAAGGAAGCAGCTATCTCTTTGGAAACATAATATAGTAGCTTCCCTTACATAAGAACCTTCAAGTTGCGAATTTTCAAAGATGCAAATGTATGTTGGCATGTTCAGTCACATAAATTAGTGCATGTTTCTTGTGTACATGGTCACATGCATGTATCCTCTACGAGTGGTTGTGCGTCTGTATGCTTTGAGGTACTATATAGATTACAATGTGTCTATTTCAAGGCCAGGATGTCCGGAAGCAGGTGTAAAAGCCCAGGGATGTAGCTGTACTACCAAGAAGCGCCAAGTGATAACAATGGAAACAAAAGTGAAAATAGGTCAGGAATAGTGGCTCTTGCCTGCAATCTCAGCACTTGGAGAGGCAGAGGCAAGAGGATTTCCTGAGTTCAGAAGTTCGAGGTCAGCCTGGGCAACATGACGAGACCTCGTCTCTAAAATAAATAAAAAAGGTAGCCAGATGTGGAGGCATGCATCTGTATTCCCAGCTACTTGGAAGGCTAAGGCAGAAGGAGGCCCAGGAGGTCAAGGCTGCAGTGACCAAGATCATGCCACTGCACTCCAGCCTAAGAAACAGAGTGAAACTTAGACTAAAAAACAAAAAAAGTGAAAATAATTGAGTAGAGTGAAACAAAAAGATGGTATTGAAGGCTCAGAGAAAGGACGAAGAGACAAGGAAGAAGTAACTAAAGAACTGAAGAGATTCACAATGCAGGAAATGGCAAAGGTATTTTCTGTTTCTTCTTTTGTTGATATAAGTATTTTTTTTTTTTTTTTTTTTTTTTGAGTTGGAGTCTCATTCGGTCACCCAGACTGGAGTGCAGTGGCTGCTCCCGGCCACCGCAGCCTTGCCTGCTGGGCTCCAGCGATCCTTCCGCCTCAGCCTTCCGAGTAGCCGGAATTATAGGCATGCGCTACCACACCCGGCTGATTTTTTTATTTATTGTAAAGATGAGGTCTCGATGCCCAGGTGGGTCTCGAACCCGCCGGCTCAGGCAATCCACTCACCTCAGCCTACCAAAGGCGCGGGATTACAGGCTGAGCCACCGAGCCCAGCTTACATGTATTTTTTAATTTTTAATTTTGAAGATGTGGGGTACAGTTCAGGATTAGGTTGTTCATTATTCATTTACCGTTGTTGATGAGGTGTGCCCCCCCATTCCCTGGCAGTTTCCCACTACTGTCTGTCCCATCCCCTCCAGCAGCTTCCAACTACTACCAATCCCTTTCTTACAATATTGTGATAATTGTTCAAGGTCCGCTTATGAGTGAGAACATGTGATATTCGGTTCTTTGTTTCTGTGATAGATGACTCAGTATATAGACTCTAAGTCCATCCAAGTTGCTGTGAAGTTCATAATTTTGTCCTTTTTTATGGCTGTGTAATATTCCATCATGTATATGTACCACTTTTTTTTTTTTTTTTTTTTAATCCAGTCCTCTCTCGATGGGCAGCATGGTTGGTTCCATGTTTTTGCTATTGTAAATAATGCTGCAGTAAACATCTGTGTGCAGGTATCTTTTTCATAAAAGATTTGAGTTCCTTTGGGTATATTCCCAGTAAGGGGATTATGGGGTAATATCGGTAGTCTATTTTTAGATCTTTTAGGAATCACCACACTGTTTTCCACAGAGGTTGTACTAGTTTACTCTCCCACCAACAGTGTAGAAGTGTTCCCTTTTCCCTGCATCCTCTCCAGCATCTGCTGTTTTTTGAGTTATTGATGATTGCCGTCCTGACTGGAGTTAGGTGGTATCTCAGTGTGGTTTTAATTTGTATTTCTTTGATGACTAGTGAGACTGAGCATTTTTTTAATGTATCTTTTGGCTGCTCATATGTCTTCTTTTGAGAGTGTCTATTCATATCTTTTGCCCACATTGTAAAAGGGCTGATCTTTTTTTTCTTTTGAGCATGTTTGAATTTCTTATAGATCTTATAAGTTAGGCTTTTGTCATATATACAGTTGGCAAATATTTTTTCCCGAGACTGCAGGCTGTCTCCCACTCTCTTGGTGATTTATTTGGCTTTGCAGAAGCCATTTTCTTTATGTGAGGAGGCACTGTTAGTTTTTGAGGCACAGGACCCAAAAGTAGTATGGTACACAAAAGTGGCAGCAGTCATTCAGAAATGCAGTCTGGTGCTACCGTTTCACCTATGACAAGAAAAAAAGAGCTAATACCCAGATATCACTGAATTGTTTTTTCAAGGGGATAAAGTTGAATCCAGCCAGAAACCAGAACCTGTGCCATCTACGTCAGACGTGAGTGAAATTGCAGCTGTCCCTCTGTCTCCTATTGCTGACGGTTCTTCAGCCCTATCATCTCCCGCCTCCCATTTCTTTTTCAGTTAGTAACTCTTCTTGCCTTTTAACTTGATGCTAGCCCCTGTATACCAGCTGTTGTACTATACTGCTGTACTTTTTAAGGTACTATATTGTAAGATTAAAAACGTTTTTGTATGTGTGTTTTTAAATGTTTTATTTGTACGAAAAATGTTATAAGCCTGTTACAGTATTGTGTTGGCTGGGTACCCAAGTTAACTTTGCTAGACTTGCAAGCAAATTGAACTTATGAACGTGCTCTCAGAACCAGAATGGAACTCATGTGTAGGGAACTTGTTATAGGTCTGATTCCTAATTTCAGCATTGGAATATAAATCAGGAGCCAGATAGTCCTGTGTGTCATAGACCTAGAGGTGTCTCCAAGACCTAGGTAGGTCTCATCTGTCCTTGAAATGTAAATATCTAGGAATTGTCACTCCAGTATTTTCATCCAGCACCGGGATACCTATCCTGCTACATACCTTTGGACTAAGTTAAGTTCAGATGGCTACAGATTTAATCCTTATGTTATATGAAAATGTTTGAGAAATGAAAGAAAAGATCATTTGGCTTTATAGTGAATGCACTTCCATGTTGCAGGAAGTGTAGACTTTTTTTTGAGTTGGAATCTCATTCTGTCGCCCAGACTGGAGTGCAGTGGCCACTCCCGGCCACCGCAGCCTTGACCTGCTGGGCTCCGGCGATCCTTCTGCCTCAGCCTTCCGAGTAGCCGGAATTACAGGCATGTGCTACCACGCCCGGCTGATTTTTTGATTTATTGTAGAGATGAGGTCTCGCTGCCCAGGCAGGTCTCGAACCCGCAGGCTCAGGCAATCCACTCACCTCACCTTCCCAAGGTGTGGGATTACAGGCTGAGCCACCGAGCCCGGCGTAAGTGTAGACTTTTTATTTTTCACTGGGAAATATAGGGATGTTTTATTTTCCCACATTTCCAATATGTGATTTTTTTGGTCATTTCTGCTGAATAAAACTGTTAGCACTGTACCTGGGGCATAGCAAGTACTCCAAATGATAGCTATTATAATAATTATACTTATTATTTTAAGATTTTTAAAATGCCTGTGTCAATGTTGAGGAAGAACACTAAAGTGGAAATTACTTTTAAATACATTTATTTCATTTATGAAATGAATTCGTGGAGGAAATTTAGATGTTGTCTGTCATGAGCCTGTCATCGAAGGGCAGATATTTATCTCACAATTCACTGTTTCTTCCTGGTGAAAGAACACTTCTCCCACATATGTATATATGCAGATGTTACACAGATACATACAAGGAGGACCCAAAAAAACCCCAAATCATCTTTTGGAGGTGGGCCCCTTATTGTACACCCTTCACCTACTAGACAAGTGGTCTAAGAACCCATCAGTATCAGTGTACCATCAGTATCAGTGCACCAGTTAATGTTGTAGGAGGCTGTGTTTGGCTTCAGGTAATTTTTTTTTTTTTTTTGCGATTTCTTTCCATTTCATGATGGGTGATTTATGAATGCACCGGTCCATACCACAGTGAGTGTTCCGCAGTTTTTGATGAAAAGCAGTATGACCCCAGTACCCTACCCTCCCTGTTCACCTGATCTCACCTCAGTGACTTTCTTTTTGTTTCTCTGGATGAAAAAAAGTTCTTGAAGAGAAATGTTTTGCCAGTTTGGAAGACGTAAAACAAAAATGGCAGAAACAATAAAAGGTATCAAAATGGACACGTTCAAAAACTGTTTTGAGCAGTGGAGAAAGTGTCTCCATAGGTGTATTGCATTAAATAGAGAGTACTTCAAAGGTGACTGAAGTTTAAACATGTAAGAATAAATACACATTTTTTAAGATATATCAATTCAAGGTTTTTTTGGGTCCCTCCTTGTACATACACCAATATACTCATACGCGAAAGTCTGTTGAGCCTGTCATCTTGAAGTGCATTTAGATTTCTATTCTCTCCAGAGTTTTATCTGCCTGGATTTTATGCCTACCTTAATCTATTCTCCTACTGGTAGCTAAACCCAGTAGTTAGGAGATATTCTCTTATTCACTTGTCTTTCTTATCTTTTAGATTCTAGTACAAAGTTTCACATTCTTTTTTTTAATGACACTTTTTCAAATAGACAATAATAAAATCTAACTTAAAAGACAAAGCTGGCTGGGTGTGATGGCTCAGCCTATAATCCCAGCACTTTGGGAGGCCTAGGCAAGAGGATTGCCTGAGCTCAGAGATTAGAGACCAACCTGGGCAACTTGGTGAGGCCTCATCTCCACAATAAATCACAAAGACTAGCTGGGCATGGTAGTGTGTGTCCGTAGTTCCAGCTACTTGGAAGGCTGAAGTAGAAGGATCGCCTAAGCCCAGCAGGTTGAGGCTGCAGTAGCTGTGAGTGTGTCACTGCACTCCAACCTGGGCAACAAGAGTGAGACTCCAACTCAAAAATAAAAATAAAAAAAAGACAAAGCTACCACAAATGATTAGCATGTAGTACAATCTAGTATATTTTAAAGCTGTAGTAGTTGAGAAAGAAGATCAATACAGGCAGATTATAATAATGGATAGTGTTTTGTAGAGACGTGCATGAGTTGGACCTTATTTTGCATTAGAAGTAAAGAAAGAAGACAGCATATCAATATGGAAACGAATATGATTAAGATTTTTTTTTAGCACATTTAATTTTTTTCACTATAGTATAATGGACTATAGTGATGAACAAGTAAGAGGTAATGAACAGCCTCTCCATGAGGTTACAGTATAGCAGATTTAGTAAAGTTGTTTAATTACTTCTATCACTGAATTCGATAATGTAGTATGATTAGAGAACAGCCAATTATCTTTGGAACAGATAATTCAAAAGAAGTTAAAGTTCATGTAGACTTCATTTATGAATGGAAGAAAAGAGGTAATTCAGGTAACTTAATGATGTGGTGGGAAAAATACAAATGTGTAGGGAAGGCAACAAATTAATATTTATGCATATTTGGATATTGACCTGGTGACTACATCCAGGAAAAAATTTCTTTAGACATTGAACATGCGGTACTAGGATTCTAGGCAAGAGACAAAGGTTTAGAGATCCCCATCCTAAAGGTGAGAGTAAGCCTTTGAGTTCTAAGTCTAAAGATTAGACCTTAGAGGAAGCACATAGAGGATTAGGAAGAAAAACAGAGGTGGAGGTCAGAGAACATGGCCAGTACAGTTAGGGAAGCTGAAGAAATAGTGATATAAATTAGTGTGACTAACTGTTAAATTTTTATGTGAGATGAAAGTAAATGAAGTCTGAGAAATCTTCATTAATCTCTTCTGGTTTAAAATGTTACCCAGGGTAGAAGTGGGTGAGCATTGGGGAGGCCTAGCTCTATGTCCATGTAAATACTCAGTTTAAACCACAAACACAGTTACCTGTCGCAGATTTGTCAGCTAAATTGGGAGTGGCCTATTCAAGTAGTAGAAAGGGAGGAAAGTAGAAGTATGGATAAAATGGGAGAGCAGTGCTGAACAGAATACTTAGGAGGGGCCAATCATAGGCTGGCTCCTAAATTAGTGTCTTCTGATCAAACTAGGGACAATGGGCTGCTCTGTTCCTTATCAGAAGCCAAAGTGTTGTTTGTTGGATGAGGATAAAGCAAAGGTGACTCAAGGAAATACAACTTTTTCTAGTACTCAGGGGATATGCTCAAAATCCCCTGGAGGTAGAAAGGACCCAACTGAGCTGGATGGATTGAACATACATGGATAAAAAATGAGTAGAAATCTGCAGAGATATCAACTCCTTTACTTTCCTAAGATCTGAAACATGGATGACATTGAGGAGAAGGAAGTTTGAACCTTAATTTTACAAAAGAGTTAGCAGTTCATGACAGGGCCCATGGCCTGAGTGAACTGTATTCCCAAACAGTTGCCCCTATCTTGCCCCTGTTTGTTTCTTGTTCTGTTGTCTGTGCCCTTGGGGTGAGGCTAAGACAGAGGATAATTGGGAAGCCAGCCATGGCCTACAAAATAAGCATTCAGTGGGACTACCATTTCATCTTAATTTAATTTCTCTACCTCCAAGAATGCATCTTGTTTTGTAACTTCACAAGCAGACACATCATCCATAGAGACTATTTTTCCTATATTTCTCACACAAAGCCTGAGATTATTCTTGCAACAGTAATCAAGATCTTCTGTCTTTTGGTTGCAAAGAAAATGCATTCAACTGTATTTGAAAGAGAATTGAAATTCAGCTACAGATGATAAAGCACATTCTCCTCTCTGTTTTGTCTGTTTATATCAGCTGAACTGCATTAATAAAAGCAAGGGGTGCCTGTTGCTTGCTATTGGCAAAAAATACAATATTTGTATGCTTAAAACTGTGTATTAGGTGTGTTGAGGTTTACTCCTATTAAAGAACCTTGTGACTTTTTTTGTTTTGTTTTGGTCATTGCTTGTATGGTACAAAATGAACCAGGAAAATATTTCCCAGAGGAAGCCTTTTCCACTATCTTTAATAGCCGAGCAACTATGAATCTTTCAGAAAAATGATTAAATCTCAAGTGTGGTTGACTTGCCTATATGCCTGTTGTAACCTTTTTGCATTATTGGTGTAATTGTTATAGGAGACAATCCTGTAGACTTATTAGCATGCTTAATGCGAACTTTAATTATTAATTGCATTTATTTGGATACGCAACTCATGAAATTGCTGCTGGGTACGTTTACCAGTAGCACAATCACTACAATAATAGAAAGCATTCAGAAATAAAAGTAGGTTGATACCTCCAAGATAGAGATTTCTATTAACAGAGGGCTTACTGCAGTTTGTTTTTCCCCCTATTAGACAATCTCTTGGGCATGTTCATTGTGAAACTGTAGTCAAATTTATCGAAGTGCAAGAGTAAGGACAAAATAAAAGTTCATACTCCTGTATACTCAGTAAATAATTCTTTTTAGCTATCCATGTAATAAGAGGCCAGCAGGACAAGCCTAGGCAAAATTGTGAAGTAGAAATAGTTTATCTTAGGTACTTCTAGGCTCCTATTTGTGAGCTTAATAATATTGCCTTCTCTAAAAGCCTTATTGACCTTTCTCCTCTAAATTTGTGTATTCTCAAATGGTGATAAAATGTATTCACCCTGAGGTTTAAATGATAAAAGAGGTGATAATAGAAAGAAGTGTTTCAGACCAGTTAGGTTGGGCCTCACGTCTAATTTTAATTATTTTCTAGCTAAGTAATTTTAATTAATAATTTATCTCTCAGGGAGATCAGGGCTTTGTGCAGACTTAGGCATCTATGATTTTGGATCTTTTAAAAAATATAAAACTATATATAAATTAAGAATGTGGATATGTCTAATTATAATTAAAATGACAAATACAGTGATATCCAGAAAAATAATTTTTAATGAAATATAAAAAACTCTTTTGTGGGTGGTGGTGGAGAAGTGATGCTGGCACCGGGGATCAGGGCAGCTGCAGCGGAGCAGCAGCATCTCCGGGACCCTGGCTGCAGTGTCCCTGTGGCCCGCGGCCCAGCCCGGCCAGAGACCATGCACCCCGTGGTTCTTAGCCCATTCTCTCCAAAACCTTCTCAAAAGAAAAATAAAATATAAGAAGAAAAATGGATGGGAGTTCTGGTAAGATGGTGATGGCATAGGTGGAATTGTGAGATTCTCCAAATGTGAGTTCCCAAAAAGACTCTTACTTTTCTTCCCCTACCCCCCTGCCCACTACCAGCCGTACTGGTCCGAGGCCCGGGGACCCTCGCTTCCACGCAGGGCTGGATATTGCGGCCCCTGGCTGCTACTGCTCCATTATACATGACTCCTGCCTGCGTGGGAGTCTTGGGTCTTGGCTCCCTCCCTGGCTATATCATCTTGCCCAGCACCCAGCACCAAGCCGCTGGGCACCCAGGGAGGCTCTGGGTGCCCGCCCCTCAGAGATACCGGTTCCATTTCTGGCTGAAGTACCCTGTGAGGGGCCCAGGGCCACTCTCGCCACTCACCATCTGCCCTTTGGAGCTTTGGAGTTCTGGGGTTCTGGGCCCACCCTGGCTGAGGCACTCAGCGCATTACCCCATACTTGTGTAAAGGAACAGCATATCTTAAGGAGGTGCTGATCGGAGACACTCAGCTCCAGAGGAGGGAACTCCTGACCCCCTTTTACACTCCAGCCACTGGTGGCACCCCGGATCCAGCGCCTAGCTGTGAAGCTGATCCCACGCCACCACAGTCCATCATAGTGAATTGCCCAGGGACCCAGACGGGCAGAGAGAAAGGATTCGAAAGAGAAACTGCCACCTCAGCCATTCTCCAAGCAGAGACTTGCATTGCCCCACCCACCTATGAGCAGCATCCACCTCGGTTCCTAATGTAATGTAGCAAAACAGGAGACAGAGCCCCTCCCCTATGCTGAATCAGACAAAGGCAACTAAGCATTGCAGACCTCCCAGGCAACAGGCTAAAAGAACAAACCCAAGCTGCGAGTAAATCTAGCTGTTTGCAGCTAAAGCAAAGGGGAGAGGCTGGAGATCAGAGCTGAAGAGACTTTAGATACTCAAGAAAGATTCCAGAGCTAGTCTGATTTCTTATTTTGAATTTTGATTTTATCCTTTTAACTGTTTGTTTTGCTCACTTTTGTTTGCTTTTTGACTTGCACTATCTGTTTGTGTTAGGCAAAATACATCAAAAGGCATGATTTTATTGGTCTGTCTTTGTGTAGCTACCAGTATTCTTTAGGAAATTTTGCTTGTGTGTTTTTTTCACTTCTCTCTGGCCTTGTGTCTCTTTTTCACCTGTTGGTTGATATGTGTGTCTGTTTTCTCTCTCACACTTCTCTCTTTCTAACTTCCTATTAACCCCCCTTCCCCCTTCCTCCATTATTTTCCTCTTTTGTACCACCTTTTGTTCCAGGGATCAAACCTACATACCGCTGCAAAGACAGATTGTAAGGCAGTGGGAAATAGGTTCCAGTGGGCTCATACACCGGTTGGTGGATGCTGGAATTAGCATATAGATTCTGAATCACAGCTTCCCCCTCAATTAAACCTCAAAACCGCAAAAAGTACAGACCGCAGCCCACACTCCAACCTCAAAAGTGAACAAAACCAGAGGACCCTCATAAGGAAGAACAGGAGATTGCACAAGCGAAGCAAAAGCAGCCCCACCTTCCCTTAAAAAAGAGAATTAAAGAAGGGGAGGGAAAGGGAGGGAGAGAGAAAAGTCTACACAAATGAAGAAAAACCCAAAGAAGAATATGGGTCTCTCCCAGACCCCTGGGAGGGCAGACACTGAGAAAACTGACTTTGGAATGCAAACAATGACGAGCCCCCAGAATGACTGGTCTCAAACTACAAACCTGGATATCAAGACATTAATGGAGAGATTAAAAAGAATTGAGGAGCGACAAGAAGAAACTAGGAAGGAGCTGATAACTGAGATAACAGTAATAAAGAATACTGTGAATGAAATAAATAACAAACTGATAAGCACAGAAAGCAGAATTACCCAAGCAGAAGAAAGAATCTCAGAGCTTGAGGACCAAAATATAGAACTAACCCAAACTTTTAAAAACACAGAAAACAAGCTGAAAAAGACACAACAAAACCTTCAGGAGATGAGTGATTACTTCAAGAGACCTAACCTAAGAGCAATTGGACTTCCTGAGGCAGAAAGAGAGACAGAGGCCCACTGGAACAAACTTTCCATGAGATTATTCAAGAAAATTTCCCTTATCTAATCAGTGATGGAAAAATTCAAACGCAAGAGATTCAGCGAATCCCTGCAAGACAACAAATGAGAAGACCAACTCCTAGACACATAATAATTCACCTAAACAAAGTAGGTATAAAAGAAAAAATCCTAAAGGTAGAAAGAGAAAAAGGCCAGATCACCTACCATGGAAGACCAGTTAGAATAGCAGCAGATTTATTTACAGAAACCTTGAAGGTTAGGAGAGCTTGGAGCCCTATCTTCAAAGTCCTAAAAGATAAACAATTTCAACCAAGAATAACTTACCCAGCCAAGTAGAGCTTCATCAGCGAGGGAAAATTAAAATCTTTCCCAGATATCCAATCCCTAAGAACTTATGCTGCCACCAGACCACTTCTACATGAAACACTTAAGAAAGTACAAAACACAGAAGAAAAGGAAAAAAGAACAATGTTCTTCACAAGAGTACAGGAAGAAGAATAAAATACACATGAACCAATCCCAAAACCAAAAGAAAGACAAAAAACTAAGTGGAAGAACAACAACTCTATAAGAACTGTATGACAGGGACGAACTCTCATATTTCAATGATTAGACTGAATGTGAATGGACTAAATGAACCACTGAAAAGACATAGAATGGCAAAATGGATAAAATATCACCAGGCAACAATATACTGCCTTCAAGAGACCCATCTCACTAGAAAGGACAGGGAGAGACTCAAAGTAAGAGGATGGGAGACAAATTTTCAGGCGAATGGAACACAAAAGAAAGGAGGAGTCACAATCCTAATTTCAGACAAAATACCATTTCAGCTATCAAAAATTTAAAAAGATACAGAGGGCCACTACATAACAATAAAAGCTTCACTCCATCAACAAGAAATATCTATCCTAATCATATATGCACCCAACATAGGAGTGCCAACTTTCATAAAGCAGCTTCTAGGAAAACTAAAAAAAGATATTGACTCTAATACCATCATAACTGGGGACTTCAATATCCCACTCACAACCCTAGACAGATCATCAGGACAAAAAATCAGCAGTGAGATCCGGAACCTCAATGTGACTCTTGACCAAATGGACTTAATCGATACCTACTGAGCACTCCATCCAAAGACCACAGAATACACATTCTACTCACCATCGCATGGAACGTATTCTAAGATCGACCACATACTTGCCCATAAATCAAGCATAAGCAAATTTAAAAGGACCAAATTTTACCATGCACCTTCTCGCACCACAGTGGAATAAAAATAAACATTAACACCAACAAGGTCCCCTGAAAACCCACAAAGACATGGACACTAAACAGCATGATGCTAAACAACTACTGGGTCAATGATGAAATCAAAACAGAGATCAAAAGATACCTGGAAACAAATGAAAATGAAGAAACATCTTACCAAAATCTCTGGGATGCCATGAAAGCTGTAATAAGAGGGGAATTTATATCCCTACAAAGGCACATGAAGAAAATGGAAGGAGCACAGATTAACAGTCTAACAAGCCACCTAAGGAAGCTGGAAAAGCAAGACCACAGAAACCCTAGTTTCAGCAAAGAATCCAGATCACCAAAATAAAAGCCCAAACCCAGGACATAGAAGACAAAAAGATAATACAAAAAATCAATGAAACAAAAAGCTGGTTCTTCAAAAGGATAAACAAGAACAATGGTCCCCTAGCTAGACTGACCAAGAAAAAGAGAGAAAAAACTCAAATAAGCACAATCAGAAACACAAAAGATGAAGTCACATCTGACCCTGAGAAATATAAAAGATCATTAGAGACTACTATGTACACTTGTATGGAAACAAACTTGAAAACCTTAAGGAAATGGAGGACTCTCTGTCATCACACAACCTGCCTAGGTTGAAACAAGAAGAAATTGAGACCCTAAATAGACCAATAACAATCAAAGAAATTGACTATGTAATAAGAAAACTACCTATCCAAAAAACAAAAACAAAAACAAAAAACCCTGGTCCAGATGGCTTTCCAGCAGAATTCTACAAGACATTTAAGGAGGAGCTGATACTTATCCTAATGAAGATATTCCAGGTGATTGAGAAAGATGGAACTATCCTCAAATCATTTTACAAAGCTAACATCACATTGATACCCAAGCCAGGTAAAGACCCAACAAAGAAAGAGAACTATAGGTCAATATCTTTGATGAACATAGATGCTAAAATTCTCAACAAGATCCTAGCAAATTGGATTCAACAACGCATCTCAAAAATCTTTCATCATGACCAAGTAGGCTTCAAACCTGGGATGCAAGGCTGGTTCAACATTCATAAAACCATAAATGTAATTAAATACATCAAGAGATGTCAAAACAAAAACCACATGATTATATCATTAGATGCAGAAAAAACTTTTGATAAAATCCAGCCACCCTTCTTGATAAAAATCTTTGAACATCTAGGCATATGGGGAACATACCTCAAAATAGTAAAAAACATCTATGAGAAACCCACAGCCAGCATACTGTGAAACGGACAAAAATTTGAACCATTTCTCCTGAAAACTGGAATAAGACGAGGATGCCACTCTCACCCCTCCTGTTCAATATAGTATTGGAAGTCCTGGCTAGAGCAATCAGAGAAGAGAAGGCAATCGGGGTATCCAAATAGGAAAAGAGGAAGTCCAGTTATCTCTCTTTGCAAATGACATGACTGTGTACCTTGAAAACCCAAGAGAATCTGTCAAAAACCTCCTTGCACTGATAAAGACCTTTGGCAAAGTCTCAGGATATAAATAAATGTGCAAAAGACAATTGTATTTCTTTACACCAATAATAAACAGAAATCCAAATAAAAATCACAATCCCATTCACAGTAGCCACAAAAAAAAAGAAATACCTTGGCATCTTTCTAATCAGAGACCTGAAAGCCCTTTACAATAAAAACTACAAAACACTGCTCAAAGAAATCAAAGATGACACAAACAAGTGGAAAAATATCCCATGCTCATGGATTGGAAGAATCAACATTGTGAAGATGTCCATCCTACCTAAGGCAGTCTACAGATTTAATGTAATACCCATCAAATTACCAACAACATTCTTCTGAGACTTAGAAAAAACAACACAGGAATTCATATGGAAACACAAATGACCAAGAATAGCCAAAACAATCCTTAGCAAAAAAAAAAAAAAAAAAAAAAAGCAGGTGGTATCACAATACCAGACTTCAAACTTTACTATAAAGCTACACTCATCAAAACAGCTTGGTATTGGTATAGGATCAGGCATATAGACCAATGGAATAGAATTGAGATTCCAGAAGCTAAACCCAATTTTTCAACCAACTCATGTTCAACAAAGACTCCACTACCTACCTCTGGGGAGAGGAGAAACTATTCAGTAAATGCTGCTGGGTAAACTGGCTGACCACATGGAGAAGATTGAAACAGGATCCCTATCTATCCCCTTACACAAAAATTAACTCCAAATGGATCTGAGACCTAAATGTAAAACCTCAAACCATAAGAACCTTAGAAGATGAAGGCGAAACCCTGATGGAAATTGGAACTGGCATCCAATTCCTGAACAAAGCTCGAAACCCACAGGCCATAAGAGATAAGATAGACAAGTGGGATCTCATTAAACCAAAAAGCTTCTTCAAAGCCAAAGATACCATCAAGAGAGCAGGGAGACGGTCTACAGACTGGGAAAAAGTATTTGCCAACTCCAAGTCCGACAAAGGCTTAACATCTTCGATCGTCAAGGAACTCAAACGCGGTAAAAAGAAAAAAACAACCCCATTATAAAGTGGGCAAAAGATATGAACAGACACGTCTCAAAGGAAGACATCCAAGCAGCCAACAAACACATGAAGAAATGTCCAACCTCACTAATCATCAGGGAGATGCAAATCAAAACCACACTGAGATGCTACCTAACTCCAGTCAGAAGGGCAATTATCAATAACAAAAAATAACAGTTGCTGGAGAGGGTGTGGTGAAAAGGATGTCTTCTACACTGTTGGTGGGAGTGTAAACTAGTGCAACCTCTGTGGAAGGAGTGTGGCAATTCCTAAAAGCTCTAAGTGTCAACCTCCGCAATCCCCCTACTGGGTATATACTCTGAAGAACTCAAATCACTCTATAAAAAAGATACCTGTACACGTATGTTTATCACAGCATTGTTCACAATAGCAAGAACCTGGAAGCAACCA
>NW_007252229.1:134569-146603 GCF_000164805.1 Carlito syrichta | reverse complement strand
GAACGAAGCATATTTGTATACCTAACCCTTAACTGTACCCTACAATATCATAATAAAAAATATTGATTATTAAAACAAAACAAAACAAACAACCAAAAAAAACCTCTTATTCCTACTTTTTTGGCTATGTATGTCTTGATTTCTTCATGTGATAACATTTAATAACATTGTCAATAGAAGAGAAAGGCAATTTTGCCTTTTAATCATAACTGGTATTATTTTTTAGCTGGAAAAATTCCTTCTACTTTGCTGTTCATTTTGTCAATGCCAGATCTTTGACTTTATTCACAGGGTTTTGCCCAGATTGCTTCTAGTCCAGGAATAAGCCCTGGAAAATGCTAGCATTTTGAAATATCCTAACATTCCCTCATCCATGCTACATCTGCCACAGCAGCTGGTCTTGGTTTGACCAGGTCCTTGCTACTTCGGAGTCAGGGTGGAGGGAGGGGGCAGAAAGAAAAAAGGTGAGTCATGTTAACAAAACTTATTTGTCAATTCAAGTATTCAATTCATTCATTTATTGGGCCTGAATGCATTTATTCAACATTTAGTCAGCATTTTCCTCCTGGCACTGTGCTGGGTCCAGAGAATAAAGAAGTGAAGGAGGCACTTCTGCCTTCATAGAGTTCACAGACTAGTGCAGATGGATATTTAATAGCATAGCATGAACAGTTCAGCAATGAAGTAGAGGCTGCAGAAAATCAGAGAAAATTTCAGCTTGCTGGTATAATTAGTGGAGACCACTTGTGTTAACATTTTTCAAAAAAATTTCTCAGGGAACACTAATTCCATAAGATACTATGAAAAGATAATTTTGTAGCCAAGTAAGTGAAAGATTTATTATATTATATATTCCTCTCAGAGATTCATAATGCACTATTACAATAGTTAAATCACACTCAAGAAATTTATTTAACTGTTTAAGCATTCCTTAACCTTATTGACTCATGGAAGAATTTTTCCACAACAACAAAAAATCTTGGCAAAATAGCAAGTGGTCTGAGCATGCAGTGACCTATTCTATTCCTTGCTTTTTGAAGATAGGGACTACTTTGATTTTCTTTCTTTATTAGGAGACATTTTTCTTATGATTATAGAAGTTGATGTGGGGAAGAAAGCCAAGATTTGGGAACAAAGACTCAAGCATCTCTGAATAAATCACCTTTTCGTATGTCCCAAGCACTGCCTTCATGGAACCTGGTGGCCATTCCCCCCAGTAACTTGTAGGCAAGGGATACATGTGCATGCAATCTTCAGTTTCTGTGTCATGGCAGGACCAGTAAATACCTCTTGTAAAATGTGACATAAATTCCATCCTGGATAATAGTGGTAAAAATACACAAATACATAACAGTGATTCAGAATATGTCTATCTGTACTGTGTACACATACTAGCTCATGACATTTCTGATGGACTTGTCACACTAACTTTATGAAAAATATCAAGGAAGTTCAATAAATAACCAGTATAGTATTCCTTTTATTTTTAGTCTACACTATAATCTATAACAGTGATACCAATAGCCTCTGCTGTTAATATCAAAGTCAGGAAGATTTACAGGCTATTGAAACGTGCAAAAGAGAATCCTTGACTCCTGAGCAGAAAGGTGATCACTTTTCCTTTGATTTTGATGTGCTAAGTAGATTGTTCTTTGGAACCCGTGATTGTACTCCTGTTTAGTCCTAAGTATTTTCCTCTCCTGAAGCATGCCCAAAAATAGCTAAAAATAAATTTAAGTGAAAAGGGTGAAAAGTAAGAAAATAAATGAATATGTAAGATATCTGTTGTACAGAGTTGGAACAAAAGAAACCCTCCTACATCTGAGAATCATTTTATCTATTCTGCATCAGAATAGCAGGCCTACAATTTAATTTGATTACACAATGCTCACGAATTTTACTTTTAGGATGTGTTACCCAGAAGAATCTGTGGTATCTTCGACTTGTGCTGAATCCGCTGTCATTCCCTAGTGACATAGACTGAAAGAAAAAGTGAAGAAGCAAGAGTGGGCTAAGGGCGAAATAAACTAACCAATGAGGGGTGGGCATGTTGTTCACTATGACATGGAAACTTAAGTCAGTTGTGTTATTCCAAAGTGCATTCTCTTAGGCACTTTGTTCAGTTGACCTTGGGGACATCTTTCCCCCAATTTCCCCTTTGTCTCATTGCTGCTCCCTTTTAGTCGTGTTTGATCTTCATTCTGACCACGAAATATTGTGGTCTCAAGACTCTGTTCTTGGACATTTTCTCTTCTTTCAAATTGCTCATTTTCCACATGATTTTTTTTTTTTTTGAGTTGGAGTCTCATTCTGTTGCCCAGACTGGAGTGCAGTGGCCGCTCCCGGCCACCGCAGCCTCGACCTGCTGGGCTCCAGCGATCCTTCCATCTCAGCCTTCCGAGTAGCTGGAATTACAGCCATGCACTACCACGCCTAGCTGATTTTTTTATTTATTGTAGAGATGAGGTCTCAGTGCCCAGGCGGGTCTCGGACGCGCAGACTCAGGCAATCCACTCACCTCAGCCTCCCAAAGGCGCGGGATTACAGGCTGAGCCACCGAGCCCGGCTTCCACATGATCTTTTAATTACCACCCATACATTGAAGACTCCCTAGGTTCTGTTAGGCTTGAATCATTCCCTTGAACTTCAGGCCCATAGTCACATGTCTACCGGAACGTATTCAAATTTGAATTCTTGTGCTTCTCTGCCACATCTATTTTTCTCGTAGTTTTCTCAATCAAATATAACATCTACTTGCGTGGGTCAAAAACGTTGGCATCACCCTTATTATCACTGTCTGGTTTATAGTCCATATCAGCAAAACTGTTGATTCTACAACTTTTGAAATTTATTCTAGATCTGACCACTCCTTTTCATTTCCACTGTCACCACTGTCATTCAAGCCACCATCATCTCTCGCTTGTACTCTGTCTCTCAACTCCTTGTATTCACTCTTGCCTCCACTTAGCTATGTTTCACACATGGCAGAAAATTTTGTTTAAAGTGTAACTATGGTGTTACCCTCTGTGTAAAACCTTTTGGTGACTTCTTATCATGCTCAATAATATCCTAACTTCTGATCTGTCTGTAGACTATCTTAAGTATTCTAACTTTTCTCATGGTTGTCCAGCCATTCTGTTACTCAGTACTTCAAGGACACTCTCTCAGAGTCTTTGTGCCTACTGTTCCCTCTGTCCAGAATGCTCCTGTGATTTTCTTTCATTTCTTTCAGCCTCTGTTTGTCAACTTGTCAGAGAAACTTGGCTATCTTGCTGAAAGGAACATCCTTTCACTCCTTTTTTCTTTATGTTTTTGTTGCTTAAATCTCCTAGTAAAAATGTAAGATCTGTGAGGGAAAAGACATTGTCTAATTGTTTCATTTTTCTTATTTTGAATCTCCAGAGTTTAAAATGTTTTGAAACAGGCACTGAGTAGGTACTCAGTATATGTTTAGGGAATGAATGGAAAAGAGTTCATGTCCTAGGGGCTCCATTTGTTTTAGAGCAGCATCTTTTCCGTTGGGGTGGGCAAAAAGAGGATGGCCACAGTCAAATCCATTGTGGTTCCCAGCTAGGTGCCAGACTCAGCTTTTAGCAACTAATCTCTTTGAGAATGGAAGCGAAATCCTTGTGATTATGAACACATGGCTTGTACTAAGGAAGGCCTAGATTTACTTTTCTGCTCAGACACACCAGAATAACATAAAGCTTTAGGATACATTTTGGGTTCTGTGTAGTGGGCTGAAACCTGTTGTCAGTTCCCTTCATTATGATTAGATCCATTATTTCTAGAGCTAGGGTCAGCTGACCACACAGGTTAGTGGTGTCATTACTTCCATGAATCTCCTGCCATTCAGAATGCTGAAATTTACTTTTCTGGATAAGTCATTTTCCTCCTCATAATAAAAGTAACCCAAACTAGATTAATTAGCAAATTGGAAAAACAATTGTAGATAAAAGAAAAATAGTAATTACTTAAAAATTCAACTTCTCTGAAACAACCATTTTTAACATATTGATGTATTTCTTGCCAGTTTTATTTCAGACTGTATGTGTGTGTGTTTACATAGTTGAGATATGCCAACAATATTTATTTAGCACCGCATGTGTTCAGAACCTGTTGTTTTTGTCCTAAGTAAGATTAATACAAAAGCTGAGGGAATCATTTGGCTTTTTGTCCTCCCTTTGAGCTGCTCCTCAGGAGGCATTCCTTTTACTTGAAATTATAGACATTGTATTCTCTCCATTACCATGACCCTGAGCTTGAATGTGCCCTTGTCCTGTTTGTTGTTTCTGACTAGCCTCTCTCTTTCGGTAATATTTGAGAGATAATACTCATGCGGCCTTGGCTTTCTAGCTTCCCAGTTCATCAGTTATTTTTTTTTTTTGAGTTGGAGTCTCACTCCGTCGTCCAGATTAGAGTGTAGTGGCACGCTCATGGCCACCCCAGCGTGGACCTGCTGGACTCTGGTGATCCTTCTGCCTCAGCCTTCCAAGTAGCCAGAACTATAGGCATGCGCTACCATGCCCAGCTCATTTTTTATTTATTGTAGAGACGAGGTCTCTCCAAGTTGCCCGGGCTGTTCTCGAATCCGTGGGTTCAGGCAGTCCATCTGCTTTGGCCTCCTAAAGTGCTGGGATTACAGGCTGAGCCACCAAGCCTGGCCTCGTCAGTTTTTTCTATTCAGACAAACGAGAGAAACATTGGAAAGCAGTATTTAGTCAGTAGAAATGAATAAAAATTTGAGAGAGTATCCCTAGCATGATGAGTGAAGTACTACTGTGATGTCAGGTCTAGTGACCTTAGGAAGAGTTGAATGTAAGACTGCTTTGTGACAATACTTCAATTCAGGGAATAGGTGACAGGTCTGTAATAAGACTCCAGTGTGAGATCCAAGACCAGACCTACCAAGGGAGATGCTAGAAGTCCTTGCCAGAGAAGAAATGTAGATAGTAAACATGATGGGAGGAGAGAGTGTAAGAACTATTTGTAAGGGTGACTTAGCTTCTTCTACCAAATGGATCTTTCTCCTTAGATTTGTTTAATTAATTCATAATCATTTTAGAAACACTAGAAAGTGCAGATAAGTCACTGCCACACTTATATTAAAGATAACTGGTGGTACTTGCTTTGTGTTACTGGTGGTATATAGGTTGGGGGATTAGAGGAATTGGGATTGGAATAAGTAAGTATCACAAAAAAGACAGGGAAGTTCTCTCAGTGCAGTATAAAATGTTGAAGAAAAAGCGTAACTTACCCCTCTCCGTCACTGTTAATTAACTTGTATGTACTAATTGTGTGATTAGAAAACAACTCTAATATATTTTTTAAATAGTTAAATTTTTAAATTGGCACAGACAAGCTGGCAATAAAAAATTAGAGGGTCCAGGATTTAAATGTGGCTTTCTTCCTGTAATCCTTGAAGACTAAATCTTTAGAATGCACTATTACCTGAAGGCACCACTCTAAGACACAAAAGTCTCTGCATCAAAGGAAAGCACTGAGCTCTTGTGGCACCTTTTAAGGGACACCACTTTGCTGCTCCTGTTGTGCTCCTAATGCAGTACACAGCATGCTAGTTATTGCTTATCAGTGAAGTTCTGATCATCACTGGGAAATGTTGTTTTCCAGATGTTTGAGTCATTAAGAATGGTGTCAGCACAGCAAGCAGGCCTTCCATTTTGGGGATCTGTGCCTTTGGCAGGGGCTGGCAGCTCACTAGCTCTGACCTGATTAATGGCTCCAAGTGGGAGAGAGGCATGTCCAGGAGATGGCAAAGGAATTCCTGGACTCGGCCAACTCCTACCTTTGTTTTCATTTTCCAGGCTGACTGCAGGGCACAGAGGGTAACTGCTGAAATGAGAGAAATGGAGGAAAGACAGTTAGTAGACTGTCTGGTTGGGACTTTGCATGGGATATTGACTTTGCATGGGATATTGACTTTTTAAAATAGTTCTATGTACATGACCCAGAGGTAGCCTCGTAAGAACCGAACCCTGGGTAATAGTCTGCATGCAGATGAAGTCCATGAGGCAATCTTTTTCTGTTTTCTCAAAGACATCAAACCAGCTAGAATAAAATAAAGTTCTGCTTCTTAAATAAGTGTTTTTTTTTTTTTGTTTTTTGCCTGTATCCTTAGGCTAGGAAGACACAAGTATCTTTCTATAGAAAATGCACATGGAAAAGCATTCCTCACAATGCTTTTCAGAAAACAAACAAATCAGGAAGATTAGGAGAGATGGGTTTCATTCCCTTCCTCCCTTTCTTCCTTCTTCCCTCTCTTTCTTCCTATTTAATTTTTATTAAGACCTTCTTGATATGAGGCACACCTAACAGTTAGAATTATAATACTGATTCTTTAAAGCCAATTTTATGTTCACGTTGCTGAGAAGATTCCTGCCTAGACTATTAAATATCTGTTTGTGATTTTCTTTTCCACACCAATTAACAGTTCTGTCCAGTAGGTGGACTCCTTCATGTACACATAGGGTTTTCTTTTTTCTTTAAGCAAGTGTTCCTTAAATCTGTGAAAGGCATTTTCCCATATTGAACTTCTGGATTCACTAATTTACTATCTGAAAGATTGAAAATAGATTCTTGGATTCTCTCTACTCCTGTATGATAAATAATTTCATGTTTACTTTTTCCTTTTGCTTTAACATTTTTTTTACATTTTAATTTTTTAATCAGGGCTGTTTTGCAGAAACTAGTTGCTTTTCTTGGATCTGACTTTATCATTTGCCTCAAATTCTTATAAAACAAACTGAATTTCCGAGCTTGTATTCATCACTTTATACAAATACATGAATAATTGTATATCTGCACCAATTATTCTTGGTTTGAGAGTATAAGTTGGTTAATGGGTTAAAAAAATACAGTTTGATAGAAGGAATAAGTTCTAATGTTCAATAATACAAAGGGAAATTATAGTTAACGGTAATTTATTGTATGCTTCAAAATAGCTAGAAGAATCGCAATGTTCCTAAAACCAAAGAAAAGGTAAATGTTTAAGGTGATCGATATCCCATTACACTGATGTTATCAGTACACATTGTATACATTTATAAAACATCACATGTACATCCAAAACATGTGCAGCTACAATATATCAATTAAAAATAATTTATTTTTATCTCCATAGTTGTTACCTTATACTGTTTTTGAGGACTTATTTCTTAAATTCTTTTTATACAGAGAAATCTGACATAAGTCATTTTTAAGCTGAATCCTCTAATTTTCACTAGGCTTACCTGAAGTTGAGTGACTTTGGCAATTTCTTTGCCTGCTTTTATGTCCATCGGGACATGTGCAGATTAACATTATAGGTTATTAGTCTTCTTTTCTCCCTAAATACTTTTCACCCCTATTCTTTGAAAATCTTATCTCACTATTGGATTGTAGATGATAAAATGTGTGCGTGGTAAAATTTTCAAAAGTTCAGTATATTTATTTAAGATGAAAAAAACATATCTCTTGCTCTGGAAACTCAATTTAGGAAAAACCTCATTTGTACACTGTTTCTCTATGACTGGACCAATGATGATAAGATGTGACCCAAACCAAACTGTTCTAACAATTAATTGCTTGCTTATATATTACAGGCTCCACCTCTACTGGAAGAAATAAGTGTTGAAATAAATGAAAAAAAGCAGTCTATTTATTCTATAAACAGGCCTAATTTTGATGCTTTTCATCTAGATTTTAAAATAGTTGAAGGGAAAGATTATATCTTATTTATCTTTTTATCTGTCGTAGCATCTGATATCAAACATGGAGGCATAGTATACTGACTGTAACCAATGACTGGTCAGCACATGTTTCTTGAATATAATAGGGCATGTTTATTCATTTAGCAAACAAAACAGTAAGGTACTACACAAGTATAAATATATAAAAATCACTTTACAGAGCACAAGTATACCAAGTCATAGAAGGGTATATATTTCATTTGAAATTTGTCAATATGTTTGTTTACCTATATACTTGAACTATTACACATATAGTTTTATGTGTGCAATATTATTTCTCCTTGAGAGGAAGAGCCACATTTCAAAAAATTTTATGCACCACTAATGCATCACTTTATACAAAGCAGCATTTATTCTGTGTGTGTTTAAGTTTTATTTTCCTTACCAAAATATAATTTTCTAATAAGTAGAACTAGTGTTAAATTCACATTTATGTCCTATAGTTCCTCATGTATTATAGTTTTCTTTATTTTAAAGATATGGTGTGCAACTCAGGATTAGGTATACAAATGTTCATTATGCAGGTACCCTTGTTGATGAGGTGTGCTCTTCCCTCCCCTCGCAGTTTCCCTCAACTGCCAATCCCACCCCCCACTCCGGCAGTTTCTCACTACTGCCAATCCCTTTCTTATAATATCATGATAATTGTTCAAGGTCTGCTTATGAGTGAGAACATATGGTACTCTGTTCTTTATTTCTGTGATAGATCACTGAGTATGATAGACTCTAAATTCATCCAAGTTGCTACAAAGTCATATGTTTGTCCTTCTTTATGGTTGCATGATATTCCACTGTATATATGTACCCTATTTTTTTTTTTATCCAGCCCAGCTTTGATGGGCAGCATGGTTGGTTCCATGTTTTTGCTATTGTGAATAAAGTTGCAACAAACATGCATGTGCAGGTATCTTTTTGGTAGAATTACTTGAGTTTCTTTGGGTATATTCCCAATAGGGGGATGTTGGGTCATATGGAAGGTCAGTTTCTAGTTCTTTCAGAAATCACCCCACTGTCTTCCAAAGAGGTTGCACTAGTTCGCAATATATTCAAATTTTGAAACCCTGACAAGAATTAAGAATTAGTATTAGTGATAATATATTCTAAATTATCAATTGAGGTGTATTATGTCTCATTTTTATCTCTGTGACTTTGTATATTAACATTTCTGTCATAACATATGTTTCCTGAAAAATTGCAAACTAGATATGGAGGAAAAAAATAGAATTTAGAAGGCCATTCAAGATTAGGACATTAGCAAAAAATTACAGTGCTAATAAAAATGTTAGTACACATACCTCATCAACAAGGGTACCTGCATAATCAATGTTTGTATACCTAACTGTGAATTGTATTCCACATCTTTATAATAAATAAATAAATTTTTAAAAATGTTAGTACAGTCAAAAAATATTGCTCCCAATACTCAATAAATTTAGGTCTTCAACACAAAATAAAGTTGCAAGTGAACTTGATGGAAGGAGATGGAAGAAAAGTTGAGGCTGCTCAACCAAAGATACAAGGACAAAATACACAAAGGTTCGGGCAAACTACTCAACTATTCCAAGAAAAAGCAACAACAGGAACCAATGAAAAGAATAAAGATGTGTGGGCAATGTGGATGTCTTAGTATTCTTCCTTGGCTGGATGGTTCTGCTGGTGCTTGATAACATAAAGCATTACTGTTCTGAGGGAAAAATCATAGATGAACTATTGTGTTATACTAAAAGTACGCCACTATTTACTGATCACAGATGAGCCAATTTGTGTAACAGAACTAGATGAACAGAATAGAATTTATTGCTTTAAAAAATTGTGGTAATATGGGAGGATCCTTCAATTAAGTTGAATAATAACATAGTTATAGAATAGAAAATTTAAAATAACACAGTTTTTAGGATAGACAGATATAGTTTTAAATCATGATTCTTTTTATTAGGTGTGTGACCTTGGGCTAGTTACTGAACCTCTTAGAGCTTTAGGTTTCTCAATTTCTTTTTTTTTTTTTTTTTTTTTTGAGTTGGAGTCTCACTCTGTCGCCCAGACTGGAGTGCAGTGGCCGCTCCTGGCCACCGCAGCCTCAACCTGCTGGGCTCCGCGATCCTCCCGCCCGACCCTTCCAAGTAGCTGGAACTACTTGGAAGTAGCTGGACCCTTCCAAGTAGCTGGAACTACAGGCACGCGCTACCATGCCTGGCTAATTTTTTATTTATTGTAGAGATGAGGTCTCGCCAAGTTGCCCAGGTGGGTCTCGAACCCGCGGGCTCAGGCAATCCACTCACCTCAGCCTCCCAAAGTGCGGGATTATAGGCTGAGGCACCAAGCCCAGCTGGTTTCTCAATTTCTAAAATGAGAATAGCAGTACTTAGAAACAACTGGAGGCAGGATATCATATAATTTATCCAGTCATTTGTTATGAAAAATGAAGGCCCAAATCCAGCTCTTCTGATTTCTACTGTATGTATAACACTGAAATGGTCAGCCTGTATTTTAGATACTTATAAAGCAAAAATAGGAGCTCTGCACACTAGTTCTAATATCTTGTTTACAGGATGACAGAAGAGGAAAGATATTGGAAACTTCTAAAAGTGGAGTATTTATATTTTAAAAACTTAACAAGAATTGAAAATTAATATTCAGCTAATGTCATTAAATGTTTAATATTATTTGAGTTGACAAATAATTTTTTTTTTTTTTGAGTTGGAGTCTCACTCAGTCTCCCAGACTGGAGTGCAGTGGCCACTCCTGGCCACCGCAGCCTCGACCTGCTGGGCTCTGGTGATCCTTCCGCCTCAGCCTTCCGAGTAGCTGGAATTACAGGCATGCGCTACCATGCCCGGCTGATTTTTAGATTTATTGTAGAGATGAGGTCTCGCTGCCCAGGCGGGTCTCGAACCCGCGGGCTCAGGCAATCCACTCACCTCAGCCTCCCAAAGGCGTGGGATTACAGGCTGAGCCACCGAGCCCGGCTGACAAATAATTTTTGAGAAAATTTTAGTGCAAAAATAAATACAGATACGGAATTTTGAACAGGTCAAATTAGAGAGATTTTTATGTAAAGTCAAATGGTCAAAACATAAACTAAAAACCAAGTCTACAAAGTAATTAGGCAGTGAGGTTACTAAATGATTGAAGTTGTCAAATTAATTGAAAGCAAATGAAAATGTCCTTCACACAGTAAAACATTTTCTCTTAGAATTAAAAAATTTAAGCCATATATCATGCAAAATATTCTCAGGATTGGTACTAGTCTTTATTTATTTATTTATTTAATTTTTATTATGCAGATGTGGGGTGCATTTCAGGGTTAGGTATATAAACATTGATCGTGCAGGTACGCTTGTTGATGAGGTATGCCCCTCCCTACCCTAGCAGTTTCCCTCAACTGCTAATCCCCCCCCCATAGTTTCCAATTACTGCCTGTCGCTTTCTTATAGCATTGTAATTGTTCACGTTCAGCTTATGAGTGAGAACATATGGAACTCAGTTCTTTGTTTCTGTGATAGATTGGATACTGGTTTGATGGTTTATTTTGCTTTGCAGAAGCTTGTTAATTTGATGAGATCCCACTTGTCTATCTTATTTCTTAAGGTATTGAACTTTAGGGTTCTGAATAGGAATTGGTTCCCAGTTCCAATTTCCATAAGGGTATCTCCTGCACTTTCTAAGATTCTTATAGTTTGAGGTTTTACATTTAGGTCTTTGATCCATTTAGAGTTAATTTTTGTGTATGGTAATAGGTAGGGGTCCTGTTTCAATCTTTTGCATGTGATCAGTCAGTTTTCCCAGCACAATTTACTGAACAGGTTCTCCTCTCCCCAGTGGTTGTTGTTGGAGGCTTTGTCAAAGATGAGTTGGTTGAGGAATTGAGGATTTGCTTCCGGAATCTCTATCCAGTTCCATTGGTCTATGTTCCTGTTCTTATACCAATACCATGCTGTTTGATTACTGTAGCCTTGTAGTATAGTTTGAAGTCTGGAAGTGTGATACCTCCTGCTTTGTTTCTTTTGCTAAGGATTGTTTTGGCTATGCATGGTCGTTTATGTTTCCATATGAATTTCTGTATTGTCATTTCTGGGTCTGAGAAAAATGATGTAGGTAACTTAATGGGTATTGTGTTGAATCTGTAGATTTCCTTTGCTAGGATGGACATCTTAACACTGTTGATTCTCCCTATCCATGAGCATGGAATATTTTTCCATTTGTTTATGTCTTCTTGGATTTCTTTGAGCAGTGTTTTATAATTCTCATTGTAAAGGTCTTTCAGTTCTCTGGTTAGGAAGATGCCA
>NW_007252229.1:111524-134549 GCF_000164805.1 Carlito syrichta | reverse complement strand
GTACCCTGAGACTTTGCCAAAGTCCTTTATCAGTGCAAGCAGGTTTTTGACAGATTCTCTTGAATTTTCAAGGTATAGGATCATAGCATCAGCAAAGAGGGATAATTTGACTTCCTCTTTTCTTATTTGGATACTCCTGCTTTCCTTCTCTTGTCTAATTGTCTATGCTAGGACTTCCAACACAGTATTGAACAAGAGGGATGAGAGTGAGCAGCCATGTCTTGTTCCAGTTTTCAGGGGAAATGTTTCTAGTTTCTGTCCGTTTAGCAGTATGTTAGCTGTGGGTTTGTCATAGATGGTGCTTAAACTATTTTGAGGTATGTTCCTTTTATACCTAGGTGTTTAAGGGTTTTTATCAAGAAGGGATGCTAGATTTTATCAAAAGCTTTTTCTGCATCTAATGAGATAATCATGTGGTTTTTGTTTTTACATCTGTTGAGGTATTTAATGACATTTATGGTCTTGTGAATGTTGAACTAGCCCTGCATCCTGGGGATGAAGCCTACTTGGTCATGGTGGATGATTTTTGAGATGTGTTTTTGGATCCATTTTGCTAGAATCTTGTTGAGGATATTTGCATCTATGTTCATAAGGGATATTGGCCTGTAGTTTTCTTTCTTTGTTGAATCTTTACCCGGTCTGGGTTTCAGTGTATGCTAGCTTCGTAAAATGATTTGGGGAGAATTTCATCCTTTTCAATTGCCTGGAATACTTTCAATAGGATTGGTGTCAGCTCCTCCTTGCACATTTTGTAGAATTCTGCTGAAAAGCCATCCGATCCAGGGCATTTTTTTGTAGGTAGTTTTCTTATGACAGGGTCAATTTCCTGGGTTGTTATTGGTCTATTTAGTGTCTCAGTGTCTTCTTGTTTTAACATGGGGAGGTTGTGTGATGTGAGAAAGTCCTCCATTTCATCTAGGTTATCAAGTTTGTTTCCATATAGGTGTACATAGTAATCTCTAATAATCCTTTGTATTTCTTCGGTGTCAATTGTGATTTGATCTTTTGTATTTCTGATTGTGTTTATTTGGGCTTTTCTTTGTTTTTCTTGGTCATTTTGGCTAGGGGCCCATCAATCTTGTTAATTCTTTCCAAGAGCCAGCTTTTTGTTTTGGTGTTTTCTATGGTATTTTGTCTTCTATGTGCCGTATTTGTGCTCTTATTTTTCTGATTTGGATTCTTCTGCTAAAGTTGGTGTTTTGGTAGTCTTCTCTTTCTTGCTCCCTTAGGTTATTTGTTAGGCTCTCCACTTGTGATCTTTCCATTTTCTTTATGTGTGCTCATAGAGATATAAATTCCCCTCTTAAAACTGATTTCGTGGCATCCCAGAGGTTTTGGTAAGAGGTGTGTTCATTTTCATTTGTTTCTAGGAATCTTTCAATTTCTGCTTTGATTATTGTTCAGCATCACGCTGTTTAGTGTCCATGTCCTTGTGGGCTTTGGGGAAATATTGTTGTTTTTGATATTTATTTTTATTCCAATGTGGTCTGAGAATATGCCTTGCAAAATTTCAACCTTATGGAATTTTTAATGCTTGATTTATGACCAAGTTTGTGATCAGTCTTGGAATATGTTCCATGTGGTGATGAGTAGGATGTGTATTTTGTGGTTGCTGAGTGGAATAATCTGTAGGTATCCACTAAGTCCATTTTGTCAAGTGTCAAGTTTAGGTTCTGGATCTCCTTGTTGATTTTTTGCCTTGATGATCTATCTAGGACTGTCAGTGGGGAACTTAAGTCCCCTGTTATAATAGTGTTAGAGTCAATATCTTTTTGTAGTTTATTTAGTAGTTGTTTTATATAAATGCTAGTGCTCCTGTATTGGGTGCATATATGTTTAGGATGGATATTTCTTGTTGATGGGTTGAACCTTTACCATTATGTAGTGTCCTTTTGCATCTTTTAAGTTTTTGATAGCTTAAAGGTTGTTTTGTCAGATATTAAGATTGCAACTCCTACCTTGTTTTGTGATTCATTTGCCTGGAAACTCGTTTTCCATCCTTTAACTTTGAGTCTGTGTGCATCCTTTGTAGTGAGAAGAATCTCCTGGATGTAGCAAATAATGGGGTTACGGTTTCTTATCCACTGCACCATTCTGTGTCTTTTCAGTGGTGCATTTAGTTCATTCACATTCAGGCTAATTATTGAAATGTGGGAGTTTATTCCTGTCATGAGGATCTTATAGAATTGTTGTTGTTCCTGGTTATTTGTTGTCTTTCCTTTGGTTTTTGGGATGATTCATGTGTGTTTTTCATCTTTTCCCTCTACCCTTGTGAAGAACATTGTTGTTCTTTTCTTCTGTGTTTTATACTTTCTTAAGTGCTTCTTGTAGCGGTGGTCTGGAGGCAGCAGAAGGTCTTAGGGATTGGATGTCTGGGAAAGATTTTAATTCTCCCTCACTGATGAAGCTTAGCTTGGCTGGGTAGGTTATTCTTGGTTGAAATTGTTTATCTTTGAGAATTTTGAAGATTGGACTCCAAGCTCTCCTACCCTGAAGGGTTTCCGTAGATAGATCTGCTGCTATTCTAATTGGTCTTCCCTGGTAGGTAGTCTCGCCTTTTTCTCTTGCTGCCTTTAGGATTTTTTCTTTTATACCTACTTTGTTTAGGTATATTATTATGTGTCTGGGAGTTAGTCTTCTCATTTGTTTTCTTTCAGAAGTTTTCTGAATCTCTTGTGTTTGAATTGTTGCATCACTGATGAGATGAGGGAAGTTTTCTTGAATAATTTCATGGAATGTTTGTTCCAGTGTGGTCTCTGTCTCTCTTTCTGCCTCAGGGAGTCCAATTACTCTTAGGTTTGGTCTCTTGAATTAATCGTTCATCTCTTGAAGGTTTTGTTCTGTCTTTTAAAGCTTATTTTCTATGTTTTTGACAGTATGGGTTAGTTCTATATTTGGTCTTCAAGCTCTGAGATTCTTTCTTCTGCTTGGCTAATTCTGCTTTCCATGCTTATTAGTTTGTTATTTATTTCAATCACAGTATTCTTTGCTGCTGTTATTTCAGTTATCAGTTCCTTCCTATTTTCCTCTTGTCTGTCCTCAATTCTTTTTATTCTCTCTATTAATGTCTTGATTTCTGGGTTTGTTGTATGTGACCAGTCATTCTGGGGGCTCTTCATTGTTTACATTCCGAAGTCTGTTTTCTCAGTGTCTGACCTCCCAGGGGTCTGTGTGAGACCTATATTCTTCTTTTGGTTTTTTTTCATTTGTGTAGATTTTCTTCCCCACTTTTTTCCTTTTTCCCTCACCCCTGTCTTCTTTAATTCTGTTGTTCAGGGGTGGAAGGGTTGCTTTTACTTCTGTTTGTTCAGTCTTCTATTCTTATTTATGTATATCCTCTGGCTTTGTTCAATTCTGGAGCTGGACTATAGGTTGGGGAGATCTTTTTTTCAGTTTTGAGATTTAATTGAGGGGGAGCTGTGATTCAAAATCTATCTGCAGATCCCAGTATCCATCTACAGGTGTATGGATAATCTGGAACCCACTTTCCACTACCTTTCAATCTATTCATGCAGTGGGGTTATAAGTTTACTCCCTGAAAGCAAAATGAGGTAAACAAAGGGAAAAGAATGGAGCAGGGAGTGGGGGTGCGAGGGATGTGGAGAGAGAGAAGAGTAAGAGGGAAAACAGACAAATGTACCCACTAACAAATAAAAAGAGACACAGAGCCCAATATTAGTAAAAAGAAAAACAACAACAACAACAAACGAACCAAAAACCATACAAAAAAACTAAAACATGCATTCATGCAAACATACAAGCTAAACAACCTCCTTATTGGGTCCTATTCTATACAAAGATGGGATCTAAAGAGAAAAAAATAGAATAGAATAAAGTCAGTAAACTAACAGAACCAAAGCAAGTATGAAAACGTTATTGATAATGGTAAGAGGAGAGGGAAAACAAGATGGGTAAGACAAACAGACAAAGAATTAAATAAAAAAACAGGGAACCAAGCACACTCTGAGACTTTCCCTTTAAGTCCAATGTCCTTTCAGCTCTGATTTCTAGCTGTCATTGCATGCTGCTAGATTTGTTCACAGTTAGTGTCAGTTGCCCCTTGCCTGCTGTGGAGGGTGGTTCAGATCTGGACTGCCTGCCAAATCTGCTACTCAGATCTGGCCTATGTGTATTTAGCATGGGATAGGAACTTCTGTCCTTCCCATTTTGATGTTGTTACCTTGAATCCCAAGCTGGGAGGTGGGCTGAGCCAGTGGTGGAAGCTGATCTCTGTTTCCACTGCAGCTGGAGACTGCCAGGTGATGCAGGCTGGGCTGGGCAGAAGTTGGAGGCTGCCCAGGGTGGGAGGGAGCAGGCAATGGTAGTGGCGGTGGCAGCCGCTGCTCCACGTTGCATGGGAGGAGCTCCGTGAGCCTGGCCCCCAGCAGCAGCAGTCTCAGTAGTACAGTGCCTGGGAGGGGGCTTCATGGTCCTGGAGTCATGGAGCACCTCAGGCAGGGGCAGGACTATGGGAGTGGCAGCAGTACCAGTGGCTGTGGTGACTGAATCATGGTGACTGGGGCAGCCCAGGTGGTGGCCGAGCAGCGTTTGAAGAGCAGGCTGCCAACAATGGAATCTGCAGTCACCAGGGGAAAGCGAGAGTCTTTATGCATGTTCTCTTTCGCAGAAGGTCTCATGGACCAAACTGCCCTGTTGCCATCTTGCCGGAAGTCTGGCACTAGTCTTACCTAGGATTCAGTCTTAGATATGAAATTGAGTTTGATTTTTTTCTTCAGATGTTTAATATAGAGAGATTATTTCTCACTGCCTATCAAAATAAAAGGAAACTGTCCTTAATTACCTTAAGTAAAATTATAACCTTCAAATTATTACCTAAGTGAAGGATATTCACTAAGTGTGTGTGAGAATTTAATCTCTTCCATTGTAAAATTTATCCCAAGTAAGGTGTACAGTGATAATGCTGTGTGCAGTAATAATCCTGTGTGGCTGGTGTTCACATGGTGGATTGCTTCTGTTAGTTAATACTAATCAGAAGGCTCATGAAATATACATTATTTTTCTAAAACATTAGAAAGATGAAGTTGTTCAAAAGTTGGGGCTGGCAACCAAACGCCAAACAGAGAATTGGAATAGAAGAGGCATGCATATAGAAAAAGGGTTAAGAAATGTGATTGTAGTATTCTTCAAGAAAATGTAAGAGTCTACCATTTGATTCTTACCTTACCCTGAAGGCCATGTTTTAAATAGCATTCAAATTATTGCTTTCTTTTGGGCTTCACTTAATAACTTTTGGGCCTTTGCAGATCTGCATGCTACACTGGACAAACCTCAGTTTACAAAGTGCACTGTTCAAACTATTGTAAAAGCCCAGGCTGTCTATCTTTGCTAGGACTCCTCTTGAAATATTAATGTAAAAGTTTACCAAAACCAAAAGTTGGATTATAGCCAGGTTCAGTTGTACCCATTAAAATGGTTTATGGTTCTGGATAATTTATCAGTTTTATATATCTACTGACATAGTTTATGGTGTCATATAGACCACATGCAGGTGAGGTTGAGGAAAGAAATCAATCTTTGTCAAACCTAAGTCTCTTTTGTCTTTGAGGTGTGGCAGGAATTAAATAGTGAATAAAAAGCCAGGCAAACTGGGAATCCATTTTTTCTTTTTGAGAGATTTAGACTAAGATCTCATTGTTCACTTGAGTGATATTTAGAACTTAAAGTGTTTAGAAAAAAGAAAACTTCAGTTGCCAAGAAGATATTTTTTTTCTATCCTGGGATACATGTATCTGAAATAATATAACTTTATGTAAAAATTTTCTGCATCGTTTTCAGTCAGTTGCACCAGCCAGTTTTTTGAAGAATCTCTTAGTCAGTAAGTAATACCCATATACTGACTATGGTGGGAGAAGAGAGAGATTTTATAGACAGTAAGAATGGAGTCTTTGATAATTGATTGGTTGCTGACCAAAATTTTTGAGCAGTTCTCTCTTTCTAACGTTTCTTATTAGATGCAGAATGTTTATGTTAGCATTTTACTTACTGAAACTTTTTCATGACTCTTCTGATTAGTAAGGACAAAATCAGTTCACCATATATGAACTGTAGCCAGTCACCACCAGGTAGATAGATTACCTGTCTGAGGTGATTTTTAAGAAATAAATTTGTCACGACCAAAATTTTACTAAAATTGTCAGTTGTAGTCAAGGCTTATTAGGTGTAGCAACTACTCATGGTACCAACAATGAGAATTTGTTTTCAGCATACACACTTTTTCTTGGTACTTGCATTAGCCTTCCCCTCTGTAGTTTATTTTATATACGTGTGAATTTATGTTAGCATATTTTAACACAGTTTAATGATTTCTAAAGAATGTATCGTTAAGAATTTTTTTGAAGATTCTCAAATTTACAGAAAAGTTGGAACCGTGGAATAAAGAATCCTTTTCCCCCTGAACCACTTAGTTGTAAGTAAGTTGCTGATTGGATCCTTTGTCATTCTCAAACATTCTTAAATACTTTTATACCCTCTAAGCAAGAACAGTCTTCTTCCTGACCATGCTGCCACCATCAAAACCAATCATTTAACTTGATACATTCAGATAAATCCCCGATTCTATTTGTTTTACTAATGGTCTCAGAATTGGTTTTTATTGCAAAAAGATATAGGTCAAAATCACATATGTTTACTTGTTTTGTCTCTTTTGACTTCTTTAGCCTGACATTCCTATAGTTTTTTTTGTTTTGTTTTACTTTCATAACCTTGACACTTGTGAAGATTCAGGCTAGTTATTTTGTAGAATGTTCTCTAAATTTGAGTTTGTCTGATATTTCTTCAGATTGTATTTAGATTATGCATCTCTGGGGCAGGAAGCCACAGAAATTATGCTTTCTTCTTTTCATTGCATTCTATCAGCTGTGCCTGATTTCATTTGCTCCATTACTAACAGTGTTCACTCTGATTACTTGATGATGCTGGTGTCTGCAAAATTCCTCCATGATAAAGTAACTCTTTCCCCCTTTGTACTTAATAAGTCTTTTGTAGGAAGGTACTTTGAAACATAAATATCCTGTTTCTCATAAGTCTGTCATTTAACTTACAAATTTTTTTCTCTAGAAACTAAAGACTTTCTATTTTATTTTTGTGCTCAGACTGTTTCCAGGTTGGCAAGCAGTAGCCCACTCAAACTGCTTTCCCTGTTCTTACAATATGCCCCATTATTTAAATACTTTCTTACAAGATTCAGGAATTAGATGAGTTGATTACTTGTGGAGTGCCACTGCTTCTAAACATTTCAGTGGCTCGACCCTAGGGAACAAGTATGTATAACAGATAGACACCACACATACACTCATGTCAACAGTTATTTTTCTCTAAATAGCAAAAACCATGAGTTCTCATTGATATGAACAACATCAGTCTAAAACCACAGGGTTTATTCTGCAATTAATTAATGACACTTTTTGGATTATGCTGGAATGTTGTCATTGCAAGGATCCTGAAGGATTGGAACAACACCCCTTGTCGTCAGCTATAAAAACAGAATATCTCTCAGTTGGCTTTTCTTTGTCTTTTTTTTTTCTTTGTGGAGCAATGGACAAAAAGTGGAGCAATGGACAAAAAACTTGGAGGTATAAAAAGGTTAAAGATTATGCAACATAATCTAATGGATCACAATTTAGAAAAAGATCATGAGAAAGTTCATTATATTCAGAAGAACTAAGCATACTTGCACCTTAAGAGGTAGTTGAAAATCAACTAGAAAAGTGCCCGGTGACCTGTATGCTGTTAATCTGTAATCATCATGAGGCATGGACTCATTTAGTAATATAATCTGGAGTCTTAACTGAGCACATGTCTGACTAGTGAAGCCTGTGTTTCCTTGCCTCCTTTGCTAGGTGTGTCTGTGGTTAATTTCTGGCCAATGAAATGTGAGTAGAAGTGATGAGGGCAACTACCAGGTCATATCCTTGGAGGGTAGGGCTAGACCTTCACTTCCTCTTCTTCCCTTCCCATTGCCTGGAATGTGAATGCAAGAATGGACCCAGAGGAGCTGTAGTTACCCCATGTTGTAAAAACTAAATGCTGAAGAAGACAGCAGTGAGATAGTAGGAAATTGAGCAATTCCTGACACTGGATAGCCACCATCTCTTCCCTGGACTATTTATGTTAAGATTAGGGTGTGAGAAAGATATTTCTTTCTGGTTTCTATACTTTTGTGGTCTTTAAAAAAAAAATTTAGTGTATATATTTAAGATATACAATGTATGTTGATATATATATATGTATATATATATATGTTAGTTTAGTGAAATGATTATGAGAGTAAAGCAAGTTGTCCTGTCACTTTTCATAGATACCTCTTTTTGTGGTAAGAACATCTAAAATCTACTCTTTTAGTAAAATTGTAATGTGCAGTACACTATTATTAACTATTATCTTCATGTCATACATTCGATTTCTAGACTTATTCATTTTACATAACTGAAAGTTTGTACCCATGACCTCCTTCACCCCTCTTTCTCCCCTCCCCACTCCTGATAACCACTATTCTACTCTCTGTTTCTATGTATTTTATTTATTTATATTTTTTTACATTTCACATATAAGTGAGGTCATGTAGTAGTTTTCTTTCTGTGTCTGGCTTATTTTACTTAGCACAATGTCCTCCAGGTTCATCCATGTTGTAGCAAATGTAGTAACTTTTTTTTTCCAGGGTGAATAATGTTTTACTGTATATATGCCACAATTTCTTTATCCATCTATTCATCAGTGGACACTTAAGTTGTTTCCATATCTTGGCAATTGTGAATAATTCTGCAAGGTATCTCTGCAAAATGCTGATTTAATTTCCTTCAGGTGTTTACTAGCAGAGGGATTGCTGAGTTGTGGTAATTCTATTTTTAATTTATTTGGGAACCTCCATACTGTTTTCTGTAATGGTTGTACCAGTCTATAATCCCACAAATAGTGTACAAGGGTTCCTTATTCTCCATACTTTTGCTAATAGTTACTGTCTTTTGGCTTTTTTTATAATAGCCATTCTAACAGGTGTGAGGTGGTATACTGATTAGCATTTCCCTGATGCTTAGTGATGTCAATGTTTTTTATATACCTGTTGACCTTTTGGTGTCTTTTGTGGAAACTTGTTATTCAAGTCTTTTGCCCATTTTTTAATTGGATCTCTTTGCTAGAGCAAGCTAATTCCTAAGATACATGTAATAACTGTACCAGGATCAATGTCTATATAAAGACACATAGACATGTGCAGCAAAGTATACAATAATAATGTCCTCCTGTTCCAAAGAAGAAAAGACAAAGCAGCTTCTTCACTGTATTTATTTATTGATTTTTATTTTAGAGTTGTGAGATACCTGTGAGGATTTACTACATAAGTAAATTGTACGTGGGTGAGATTTAGGCTTCTCGTGAGCTCCCCCTGTCCCGTGTTAGCAGACCTGCTTCCCAGAGTGTGGTTGTGAGCCCCTTATCTCTTCTCCCTCCTCCCTCCTTTGGCAGTGTCCCGCGTCTGTTGTTCCTACTTTTGTGTTTCTGATGGTCAGGGCTAGCTTATGAGTGAAAACAAGTGGTATTCAGTTTTTTTGTTTGTTTGTTTCTGTGATAGTTCACTTAGAATAATTGTCTCCAACTGCCATCATGTTGCTGTAAGGCCATGATTTTGTTCTTCATGGCTGCATAGTATTCCGTCATACATATGCACCACATTTTCTTTATCTAGTTCACATTCAATGGGCATCTAGGCTGGTTCCATGGTTTTTACTATTGTGAGTCGTGCTGTAGTGAACATACATGTACTTGTGTCTTTTTGGTAGAGCAATTTATATTCCTCTGTATATATTCCCAGAGGTGGGGTTGTGGGTTTGTATGGTAGCTCAAGTTTTAGTTCTTTGAGAAAATACCACACTGCTTTCTACAAAGGTTGAACTAGTTTACATACCCACCAACAGTGTAGAAGTGTTTTCTTTTCTTTAGAGCCTCACCTTTTTTTTTTGACTTTTTAATGATAGCCATCCTAACCACTATGAAGTGGTATCCCACTGTAGTTTTGATTTGCGTTTATCTTATGATTAATGAGGCTGAGCATTTTTCATATGTTTGTTGGGAGCTTGAATAAGATGAAACAGCACCTAAAGATGGAGAAATGTTAAGTATTTTAAGGGCAGTGAAGGATGTTTTAGCTAAATACATATCCTGCTAAATGAGAAAGCACAGGCCTTAGACTCAAATGGTCTTGAATTTGGATATGAAACCTCAGCTCGGTTCTTTAACATCCTGATACTGTTTCTTCATATGTGGTATAGAATTACATTTTCCATATACTCACCTCCCATCCCTTGTTTTCTGCTTACTATCCAGCATACACCAGGTTTAGCTTAATGTGCCCTTTAATCCACTCCTATTTTATTTTCAGGAATGTTAGAGATCATTTTGTTATTTGTCATACTGGGACTGGGTTTTGTGAGCTGTTTAATTCATTTTGTTTGCCTCACCAGCTTTACTAGAAATTATTCAGTTCTTATATCTAGTGGTTTTAGCTCAAAAATTTAAAATTGTAAACTCATAGTTATGACAAGATTTTTTCCAGACTCATTACAGATTATTTATGTATTTATTGGTAAGTTTATTGGATATAGCAGTAGATGATGTCAGGAAAATATCAAGTAGCTTTAGCCTTCTAACAAAACTAATGCTTGACAAAGTTTCACAAAGATCTGAAATGTAATAAGAAATACTTGGGAGTATTTTGACATTTGGACTTATATTTTAATCCTCTCATCATAACACAGATAAAACAATTTCTGTTTTAGAAAATGAAAAGTTTTCTTAAGACAATAGGACAGACACCTGTGTCTAATACTCTGAAAATGAGGGGTCATCTTCCCTTATAAAAAAATCCATCAGCCAACCTCTGGCTCAGCCTGTAATCCCGCGCCTTTGGGAGGCTGAGGTGAGTGGATTGCCTGAGCCCGCGGGTTTGAGACCCGCCTGGGCAGCGAGACCCCATCTCTACAATAAATAAAAAAATCAGCCGGGCAGTAGCGCATGCCTGTAATTCTGGCTACTTGGAAGGCTGAGGTGGAAGGATCGCTGGAGCCCAGCAGGTCGAGGTTGTGGTGGCCGGGAGTGGCCACTGCACTCCAGTCTGGGTGACAGTGAGACTCCAACTCAAAAAAAAACGAAAAGAAAAGAAATCCATCAGGCCGGGCTCGGTGGCTCAACCTGTAATTCTTCGCTGTGGGAGACCCAGGCAAGTGGATTGCCTGAGCCCACGGGTTCGAGATCCGCCTGGGCAACTTGGCGAGACCTCGTTTCTACAATAAATAAAAAATTAGCTAGGCGTGGTAGTGCGCGCCAGTAGTTCCAACTACTTGGAAGGCTGAGGCGGAAAGATCGCCGGAGCCCAGCAGGTCAAGGCTGTGGTACCCGGGAGCATGCCACTGCACTCCAGTCTGGGCGACAGAGTGAGACTTCAACTCAAAAAAAAAAAAAATCCATCAAAATGTTATTTAAATATCATTATCCAGTCTATTTAACCTGTAATTTTGTTTATAAAAATGTTATCTCCAACTTTTTCACAGTGTAAGCATCTGCCCATTCGTATCTCTTAGACAGTCTTCAGTCTATCTTTGGTAATAGTACAGTAAGTACAATTGCATTTTATAGACCCTTTATTTTTTTCTTTTTTGAAATGAGCTCTTACTTTGTTGCCCAAACTGGAGAGCAGTGGCGCAATCACAGCTCACTGTAGCCTCTAACTCCTGGACTCAAGTGATTCTCCTGTCTCAACCCCCTGAGTAGCTGGGATGACAGGTACATGCCACTACACCCAGCTAATTTCTTTTTTCTTTGTAGAGATGGGGTCTTGCTATGTTGTCTATACTGGTCTGGAACTCCTGGCCTCAGGCAATCTTTCCATCTCAGCCTCCCAAAGTGCTGTGATTACAGACGTGCGCCACTGCATCTGGTGTGTGTATTCTTCTATCATTGAATAAAGCAGTATGTAATAGAAAACTTGCATGGGGCATATTTGTTTCTTGAATCAGTTTCTAATCTATTTGGACTATCAGTAGTTCCATAGGAGAAACAGTGCAGAGTGGTAGATAAGCTTGACTGAATTATATAATCAGATGGTAAATATAGTGTAAATCAAAGAAACATATGACCAGGGTGAGCGGCAGTAATTGACTAGAATTTATGACACGTCAGTTGGCCTTGGAGGTGAGGTTGGATTTGCATAACTGAAGAGATGGGAAAAGAAGAAGAGAACATTAGGAAAATCACAGAGGCAGAGTGAACATGGGGAATGAAAAGGAATTTATTCTGATGGAAGTGGAATTAAGTTGAAAAGTCATAGGATGTTGGATTGATAACTAAAATGTGATGCTATTTCCTAGGCCTTGGAAACCCGTCAGTGTAAGGAGTGTGGGCTTTTCTCCATAATCACTAGAATCACAGTGAGATCTTTTCTTGAGCAATACTGTGACGTTTGAAAGTGGTGTTTTAGGAAATGTAATCTATAGGATGTTTATAGTGTGGATTGGAGGTGGCAAAAACTGTCATTTAGGCAGTAAAATGAGCTGAAATTGTTCAGATTCAAGAATTGGACTATGATACTGAGGAATGAAAAGATGGAAGAATTCTGAGCTCTTTTCAAGGACACCTGAGAGCACAGTAAGCCCCCAAAAGTGAAAGATTAAAACTGGCTCCAGAAGATAAATTGGCAGTGCTTTTTCTATTTCAAGGAGACATATGAAAATCTAATGTTTCACACTTGCCATTGAGTTTAAAATGCCTTTCTTTCATTTCTTTGTTTAGTAACTATTTTGTTTCATGGTATCTCTGAATAGTCTGCAAAATTCCTACTAAAAAAGGAATAGAAAATTAAAAAGACTTGGTTATGAATGTTTGGAAATACATGCTCCACATATGTATCTTTATATGTAGTGTAGCAGTTACCTGTAGGCAGGTATGTTCTCTGAATAACTTATGCGACCTTCTTACACAGCCATAGTCCCGAAAGCATAGTGGGGGCTATGAAGTATTTTTAAGCAGTATTGGGAGGCCAGGATGAGCCTATAATTTTCAGAGAATACCTAGGAGACCAGTCTGGCAGCAGCAGACATATCAAGTAGGGAGCATGTTGGTTAAACAGTAGTACTATGCTTTTATGTCTATGCGCAACAAACCCACACAACAAAAGAGAAGCAACCACAGTGGAATTGCACGTGTCAGTCTTCTAAAATACACAAAAATACCAGTGTTGAAAGAAATTTCCAGTAAACATCTGACAGAGTTGCAGGCATTTGGTTATGTATACAATTTTTCTGGTATTTTTAAAGTATCTCAAAATGTGTCAGGGACGATATAAAACCTACATATCAAAACACAAACTTGATTTTGAAATAGGATTAATGTAGCTGAGAATACATTCTGCTCTTGGAGCAAAAACACACACAAGAGAATCAATATGATGGCCATATGTTCTTTGGTAACTCCAGAAATGGAATATAAAATGAAGACCAGATAAGTTTCAGCTTGTTTGTTTTTAGTTTTGCACATTAGATGTTGCAATTTATTTATTTATTTTAATTGTTTGAGTTGGAGTTTCTCTCCTCGTCCAGGCTGGAGTGTGGTGGCACACTCAAGGCCACCCCAGTGCCGACCTGGGGGCTCCAGCGATCTTTCTGCCTCAGCCTTCCAAGTAGACAGAACTACAGACGTGCAGTATCACAGCTGGCTAATTTTTTGATTTATTGTAGAGATGAGGTCTAACCATGTTTCTCAGGCTGGTCTCGAACCCGTGGGCTCCGGCAATCCTCTTGCCTCGGCCTCCTTAAGTACTAGGATTATAGGCTTGAGCCACTGTGCGTGGCTATATGTTGCAATTTATAAAACAAACTCCCAGTGAAGCCTTAAGGAGCGAAATTCTACTCACTGCTTTATTGCTTTGGGAACCTCTTGTATCTTCACTGCACTAAAAACATTTCAGCTTTGCCTAAAGCATTTTTGTGGATGTTGAAAATATCACAAATTTAAGCTAATTCTGATTGCTTTTCTCTCTCCCAACTATGTTGCTTTTACTTAAAACACAAAATTAAATGTTGGATTTTGGTCTTATGTTGTAAATTTTGTATTTAACTTTGTTTTCACAGAAATGTGAGCTGAGTGTCCATCATTTTTCAAAACCAAAATAGATGGAGATAAGCCAAAGTTCCCAGACTTAGGGAAGCTTGCTTCCATATGAATCAGTTCAGAAAGTGAAGTATATTCTGCAAGCAAATATATTTTTCCTCTTTGGGTTCATAATGTTTTAATGTATTTCATCAGTTTTAGTTTCCTGATAATTTGACCAACAGAATGGACTGTGACTTTAACAAAATAGTCATACCTCTACTAATAAATAACAATAGCAAAATTTATTAAGCGCCTACCATATTCTAAGTTCTTTTGGTATTGTATACTTAGATTAACACCAAAACCTCATGAGGAATTTAATATTTCTAGTTATATAGATAACCCACTTACCTGGGCTTCCCAGTGTGGAATATCTGCTGTCACCAGACTAGCCTCCAAGCTATCCTCTAAAAGTAACATGCTCATCCGGGCTCGGTGGCTCAGCCTGTAATCCCGCGCCTTTGGGAGGCTGAGGTGAGTGGATTGCCTCAGCCTGTGGGTTTGAGACCCGCCTGGGCAGCGAGACCTCATCTCTACAATAAATCAAAAAATTAGCCGGGCGTGGTAGCGCGCGCCTGTAATTCTGGCTACTTGGAAGGCTGAGGCGGAAGGATCGCGGAGCCCAGCAGGTCAAGGTTGTGGTGGCTGGGAGCGGCCACTGCACTCCAGTCTGGGCGACCGAGTGAGACTCCAACTCAAAAATAATAATAATAATAATAATAAAAGTACCATGCTCATCCCTTACTCCTAGTCTTTGCATCTTCCTCTAACTAAAACCATCCCAGTCTGCCCATTGGCTGCCCAGATCTTACCTACCCTCCCAGGTCTAGTACAAAGTGCCTTTTTACACACATATTCTTCAGTGTATATTAGAAAGTAGATGGACATTGGAATCAGATAAACCTGGTTTTAAAATCACATCTTGTACTTACTGGTTATATGACTGTGCATGTTTAGCTTCCTTGACCCTCAGTTTTCTCATACAATTGTAAAAATTGGGATAGTAATTAGTTCAACCTTTTATGCAAAGAAAATTACAGCATGTAAAGCATCTGAGGTGTCACAAAGTGTCAACAGATACTTTGCTGTGGCTCTGAATAAACCAGACACTGCAAACTCTAATCACTCAGGATGCATATGCCTCAGAAGCATGTCTGTTTGATTTCCAAAGTATCACAAAGTGTTTGAATTAGTTTCCAACATTAAAAAAAATTTATACACTAGTAGTATAAATATTTATAATATTTGCCTGGTCCCAAACCAGGCAGAGTGAGGACCAATGAGTTGGTACAACCTTGAATTGTACCCAGCATCTTTTTTTTTTTTTTTTTTCATTAATCAGTATTTTTTATTATGGTTTTGTGGGGTACAGTTAAGGGTTAGGTGTACAATGACGTTTCATTCAGGCACCCTGTAGATAAGAGGTGTTTTCCCATCCCCTGACAGATATTTGCTACTGTTAATCCCATCCCCCTCCCCCCCATGGTTTTCCAGTACCATCAGTCATTTTCTTATAGTATTGCATTGGATGTTCAAGGTCCATTATATGAGTGAGAACATGTGATATTCGGATTTTTGTTTTTGTGAGAGGTCACTCAGTATTATAGACTCTAGTTCCATCCAGGTTGCAGCGAAATTCATGATTTTGTTCTTTTTTATGGCTGCGTAGTATTCCATCGTGTATATGTACCACATTTTTTTAATCCAGTCCTCTTTTGATGGGCAGCATGGTTGTTTCCAGGTTCTTGCTATTGTGAACAACGCTGCGATAAACATACATGTGCAGGTATCTTTTTTATAGAGTGATTTGTGTTCTTCAGGGTATATTCCCAGTAGGGGGATTGCAGGGTCATATGGAAGGTCAATTTTTAGAGCTTTTAGGAATCGCCACACTGCTTTCCACAGAGGTTGCACTAGTTTACACTCCCACCAACAGTGTAGAAGTGTTCCCTTTTCACCACACCCTCTCCAGCAGCTGTTATTTTTTGAGTTGTTGATAATCGTCATTCTGACTGGAGTTAGGTGGTATCTCAGTGTGGTTTTGATTTGCATCTCCCTGATGATTAGTGAGGTTGAGCATTTCTTCATGTGTTTGTTGGATGCTCGGATGTCTTCTTTTGTGAAGTGTCTGTTCATATCTTTTGCCCATTTTATAATGGGGTTGTTTGTTTTCTTCTTTTCAGTACGTTTCAGTTCCTTGTAGATCCAGGATGTTAAGCCTTTGTCAGACCTAGAGTTGGCAAATATTTTTTCCCAGTCTGTAGACTGTCTCCCTGTTCTCTTGATGGTTTCTTTGGCTTTGCAGAAGCTTGTCAGTTTAATAAGGTCCCATTTGTCTATCTTCTCTCTTAAGTCCTGTGGGTTTCGGGTTTTGTACAGGAATTGGATGCCGGTTCTGATTTCCATGAGAGTATTTCCTTCCTTTTCTAAGGTTCTTATGGTTTTAGGTTTTACATTTAGGTCTCTGATCCATTTGGAGTTAACCTTTGTGCATGGGGATAGATAGGGGTCCTGTTTCAATCTTCTGCATGTGGTCAGCCAATTTTCCCAGCACCATTTACTGAATAGGTTCTCCTCTCCCCATTGGTAGGTGGTGGGGGCTTTGTCGAAGATGAGTTGGTTGAGAAATTGAGGTTTTGCTTCTTGTACCCAGCATCTTGAGAGAGAGAGAGAGAGAGAGAGAGAGAGAGAGAGAAAATACAGATTGCATAAATGTCTAGATTTTTGTTTCTGTTTAAAAATGTGAAGATCTGGGTACCTTGGGCCTATTTTCCCCAATGACAGCCATCACAGACCCTGAGTGGACAGTTTCTCCAGGAAAGCACTCTTCAGTTTGTCCTAGTATCCACCCTGCCCACTGCATTTTGACCTGGTGTTTTTGGTCATTTGAATTTGCAATCTCTAAATTATGTCATTAATTTTTGTACTTGAATGCATTCTCCCTTTTATTCTTCAATTGTGTGTATACATTGTATCCTATAGTATATAAAAACATATTCTTATGTACCTTGTAATATATAAGAAAATGTGATTTTCTTGTATACTATATAAGAATATATTACTTTATATATCTTATTCTGTGGTACATATATAGTCATTTAGAAGGAAGATATGAGATTTTTAAAAATACTCAAAATCCTGACCAGCTTCTAATAGTTACTTCTAGTAGTAAGTTAATATTAATTCAATTTGATATGAGATGAAAGGACATATCTACTTCAGTGGATTCCATTTTAGACTGTGAAGAAGAAATGTAGGGGGGGAAAAAAAGCAACGAAACACAAAACTCATTTTTCTTCTTCTCTTTCCAGTACCAGGTTAGTTTTTTGGGACTTCTCTTCACTGGTGAGCTGAAACTTGAGTACCATATACATTCGGAAAATTTCTTGTTTTTATCAGTTTCTACTTCTGTAACTATCTGATACTGGGGAATTCTACTCGCTCTTTGTCTAATTTAGCTGTTACATAAATATGTTGAAATGTTTCACTATTTCAGTTCCTTCTGTGAACATATTTTGTAATCAGCAGTTTGAAAACACTTTTTTCTCCCAGTTCTGTGGATCGTAGGAACTTGAAAGCAGCAAGAAAGTGTAATGCTTTCCAGCACACCCCTCATGACACCATTGAAGCCTAGAAAAGAAGTCGGCTTGCTCATGTCACCAGAAGATAGAAGACCCTCAACTAGGACCAGCATTCATGATCCTTTTAAACTGATGTTTAAATTTTAAATTGAAATTTAGCAACTTATTTATTTGAGTTGAAGTCTTATTCTGTCATCCAGTCTGGAGTGCAGTGGCATGCTCACAGCCACTGCAGTCTGAATCTGCTGGACTCAGGCGATGCTTCCGCCTCAGCCTACCAAGTAGCTGGAACTATAGGCATGTGCTACCATACCCGACTAATTTTTGATTCATTGTAGAGATGAGGTCTCGCTGGCTGGTCTTGAACCCCTGGGCTCAGACAATTCTCTCACCTTCGCTTCCAAAGTCCTGGAATTACAGTTGTGAGCCACTGCACCTAGCTTTTAAAATATATTTAAAGGAAATAAAATGGATTCCACTGAAATAATTATGTTCCCCATATCAAAATCCATATCAACTAGTACTTACTAACTTGCTGTATGATATAATTTATTCTCACAAGTGCTGTACGAATGAGGTAAGTGTGGTTATTACCCTTATTTTATAGTAGGTAACTCTGAGGTATAGGAAGGCTGAGTGACTTAACTGAGAGTTAGGCAGCTAGTTGGGTGGGGAAGGTGAAAGTGAGATTTGGACTCTTGTCATCAGGCTCCATCCAGTTCATGCCCTTCACCACTGGGCCAGTTTGTCACCATGTGTTTTCTGCATTCTGTAAGGAGCTAGTTAGAATTGGTATATAATATTGACAGTTTCTAGTTTCTTACCCATTGTAGCTTTAAGTTTAACTTTTAAAGTTAGAAGTTTCTACCTTTATACACAATTCTATCAGACTCGATCTCCATTGTTCCAATTATTTCTATTCCTACTCACCATTTCACCTCTTTGTGAAATTCTGAAGTTACTATAGTTGTGATTTTTCTAGTGAACGTATAGCTTACCAATGTGTGCCTCTACAAACAAACAGACAGACAAACAAGTAAACTTTCAGTTTAAAAAAAATGTTCCTAATAGCTTTGCTTTAAGGCTTTTCTCACTTACCCAGAGGCCTCTTTTCCTCAAGAGGCAGTGCTGTTCCTCCACTATTAACTCCACCCTTTCTATGAATAGGTGCCTGCTGGGATAAAAAGTTGTGCAGATTCTATTCAGAGGGAACTTCCTGTTTTCAATGTTGCTTTTTTGCAGAAGTTATATCCAGTGCTGAGTGAGGCATCATGGGAGGACTCTAAAGGAATGGAAACTGAACTTAGCAGTTTAGAATTATAACGCCTGAATGCCATGGCAAATACTGAAGTCCATGTCAGCTCATTCTGAGTGGTGAAAGTTAATGTCCTAGTTAATCCCCTAGTGCTGAGTCAAGGTGAGTATGCCAGGTGATGTTGGGCTAGGGCTTTGAGGGAAACATTGACCCAGTGATCACACCCTTTGCCTGGTTTTCTCAAATTCTTTGTTGATCTGTAGGAACTTGGAGAAAGCAGATAATTCAGATCTCAGGATTTTTAAAAAAATAAACGTATATTTTTTTGATGACAAGAAAACCTGACTTAATATCAGTGTTTTAAAACTATCAAAGTATGAAGAACAAAACTGCTTGTTACCTTAATACTTAGAGAAATCCATTGTAAATGGTTAATTTTTTATTTCTCTTGTTTCATGTACTTAACAGCCTAAAAACATGTCTGAATTAAAAATGACCTGAAACCCTCATGCTATTTGAGTTAGTATATTAAAATATATTAATGATATATAATGTTGATATTATATATTGAACATTGTATAAGTCCAACAAATTTGAGATCATTGTTTAAATCATTTTGTAGCTGATTTTTTTTGTGACTTAACCCATAAATAAGGTTAGCACAATATACTTAGTTTGCTATGCATTTAATATTGTTCAAAACATGTTTTTTAATGACTTTATCATATTTACCTCTATGATAATTAGCATATATTTTTCCATTCTCCTGTTATACTTTTATTTAAGAGTAACTATTGAAAAGCCTTATATAGAAATAACTGACTCATTTCTCCTATAATCAAATAAATAAAATAAATTATATATGAATATTTTTGCTTAATACTATTTTGTTAGTCTTCTTGGGAATCAGTCTTAGATCTATAGTTTATAGGTTAATATTTTTTAGTCTTCTTAGGAATCAATCTTAGATCTAGAGTTTATAGGTTAAATGTTTGAGCTTTAAAAAGTAAACAACAAGCCAGGTTCGGTGGCTCAACCTGTAATCCCAGCGCTTTGGGAGGCTGAGGTGAATGGATTGCCTGAGTCGGCAGGTCGAGACCCGCCTGGGCAAGTTGGCGATACCTCATTTCTACAATAAATAAAAAAATCAACCGGGTGTGGTAGTGCGTGCCTATAATTCCGGCTACTTGGAAGGCTGAGGGGGAAGGATCGCCGGAGCCCAGCAGGTCGAGGCTGCGGTGGCCGGGCGCGGCTACTGCACTCTAGTCTGGGCGACAGAGTGAGACTCTAACTCAAAAAAATAAAAATAAAAAAAATAAGCAACAAAAGACTTCTATATTTCTTTTCTTATGACAAAGTAAAAAACATTATAGAAACTTTATAAAATACAGATGACAAAATGAAAAGTAAAATGTCATCTGATAATTAGATACCACTCTCAGCCTTTGGTGTTTATATTTTTATAATTATTTCCCATTAAAATTTTACTATGGCTTATTTCACTTATCTATAGAACATGGCTGTCCTTCCAAGTCATTAATTTTTTTCTAAACAGCCATTTTAATGATTTTATAATATTCCATTATAAGAATATATTGTTTTAATGATTGTGTTTTGTTGGATATAAGACTATTCCTAGTGTCTTATAAAACTTCTGTAATAAAGATCTCTTGATACATATTGCCAGATTTGTTCCTGATACTATTTTCCATTTATTCATTCCATTCATAAATATGTCTTGAGTAGCTTCTGTATGTTAAGGCACTGTGCTGTCTACAAGAAAAATAGCCTAACCTCACAGAATTTATAGTGTAGAGTAGTGTTGTCCAATAAAACTTTCAGGAGTGACTAAGGGAAATATCTGCTTTGTCCAATGCCGTTATCTTATTTTAACCAATTTAAATATCCACATATTGACTACCAACTCAGATACCATCTTGTAGAATTTACCTATTCGTACTGTGAAATCTACCAGCTATCTTGACTACTTTTAGACCTTTCATGGGATCTGTACTAAGATATACTTTTATATATTATGTGAAGAGAAATAGTTGTATTATCCTATTGCAGACATTTTATAAGTTCAGTAATACTTTCTAAAAACTCAATATATTAGTTAGCCAGTTACCCAAAGTAAATGTGAAAACCCTAAAAAGTTGTATGTTGAAACATGTTGATGCATATATTCATATAGCTTGTGCTATATTTGTTCCAAATAAATAATTAAGAGGTATTACAGAATTAGTAAAGTTTAATTTTAAAATAATCACTTTGTAGTCTACTCAGTATCTTGGTGCTTTGATTTAAATGGCTAAAAATAGGTTTAAAGAAGCAGCGTTAAGCATACACTTAAATAGACAACTACATGCATCCTAGGTTTCAGAATTGCAATGACAAAACAATTCGTAATTTGTAGATGATGCAGATCAATTGCATGAAAATATGCCATTAATCCCACTTCTATGGGTGTATCTTTTTGCATAATTCTGACTTAGAATTATGGTAATATTTTGTATGTCCTCCCTAAAAAACAAACAGTCAAAACCAATATTGGTGTGAGGGGAAGCTAAAATAAAATACAAGCACTAAAAAACAGCAACAAAAACTTAATTGTATTACAAATGAATTAACATAACCACACAAAGAGAACAGGAAAGAAAATCACCAAAATTACTCTGAAAAGATAGTATCTTGACTGGGTACTGTGTAGCTAAAGACAGAAAATTTGTACTTAACTGCTGAAATTTTAACTGGTAAAAGTGTTTCTAACAGTTGGTGGCTAGCAATGCATGTAATTTTTGTACACACATTTTCTAAAATTTTTATGTATATATTAGAATTGAACAAATGAGTAAATAAACTTTAGATAAAGAGAGGCAGGTTTTTCCTATTGCAGAAAGAAGTATAAATAAGGAAGGAAGAAAAGCTAAGATGTATCTTTGGTGTTACACAGATTATGATAGATGTATTAGTATAAATTCTTTGTTTTTAATATGGGTATAGATAGATAATGAAATATAGTTGATTTTTGTTACTGACAGGAATTATGGTCCGTAAAGTCATGGCATTAATAAATGCTGAACCATTCCTCCTAAGGAAAATACAGGGTTAGGCTCCTGTGAGCCTCCGGTCACAGCATTTTCATTACTCAGTCAATACATAACCTTGTTCTATTTGTGTTTCTGTTTAAAGACATCTTATTACATATTGTAATAAGTATCTTAGTACATATTGGTGACTCACAGCATTAAACTCACAGTCAATAGCATTGTAACTCATGCCTGAAGGGAGCTTATCTGACATACATATGTTCTCTGTAAGGCACATCCCTCTCTTCTTGTACCTGGGAACACTAACCAGTGCTTTAGCCGCACAATTAGGGACCATTTTAAACAGCAAAGTCACCAGCAAAAAGCACAGAAATACAAAAACATGTGACACTAGAAGTCCAAAAGGACAAGGATCTACAGTACGAGAACTGAACAAGAAGACAGAGCATTGCCTTGTTCCACCTCAGTTGGGAGAGTGGGTGTTTGATGACTCAAATGTTTTGCCACTCTACAGAAGTCTACAGATGACAGTGGAAATGCTTTAAGAATTGAATTGTGGGTTACAAAGAAAATAGTAAATCTTGAAAATCAACTCTGTGTGTTAGTATGCATACTTACATAACCTACCAGTGTCTGCTGGGAGGCTCAGAAGCAGTGACACACCATTAACGATGATTATACCTAGCAACTAGATCTTGTGTTCAAACACCATTGCCCAGTAAAAAATTGTCATGACTCCTTAGAAAAGTGGTTAATTTCAGGGTTAGGTTAAGAAAAATATAAGTCAAGTCTTCAAAATCCTGTGGTATTAAAAAGGAAAATGCTAATAAAGAAAAGAGTGGTTTGTCAAAGAGCATGGAAGACAATCTGAAGGAGCTTCTAATAGGCAAGCTGAACAGCAAAACATAATTGTGTTGGATTTTAACATACAGAATAAAATAAAACATCCATGAATTCTTTTTTTTTTTTTTTTTTGAGTTGG
>NW_007252229.1:101107-111504 GCF_000164805.1 Carlito syrichta | reverse complement strand
TGATCCTTCCGCCTCAGCCTTCCAAGTAACTGGAATTACAGGCACGCACTACCACGCCCGGCTAGTTTTTTGATTTATTGTAGAGATGAGGTCTCGCCTGCCCAGGCGGGTCTCGAACCCGCAGGCTCAGGCAATCCACTCACCTCAGCCTCCCAAAGGCGTGGGATTACAGGCTGAGCCACCGAGCCTGGCTACATCCATGAATTCTAACTGATACCAATACATAGTTCTCTGAATAAACTGAAAAGGCAGCTCTTATAGTAGAATGTCAGTTAGTAAATGTGAAAGAAAATAGGGAACTGGAGAATCATCATTAGGCAAACACCACAGCAATACATGTTGCAGGCAAAATTCATGAATACTAAAATTAGATGGTGAGACAGTGAGAAGAAACAGGATTTGCATAGTCTCAAAGTATGTTCCCAAGATACCTATCAACTGTAAAAGGAAACCTGTGGGCAAATACCAATTTCAATCAAATGAGCAACATCACCAGGAAGAAGACATGTTGATAGTTACCGTGAACCCCTTGGTGTGATGCATTAAGAAAGTCACCACACCATTTTTCTGGAATTCTTATTAAACAAACAAGTTCAGGAACATTTTACAGAATAATCAGTGTTCTTTAGAGAAGTCTAGATCATGGAAGAAGAGGGAAGATTGAGAAACTATCACAGACTGGAGGAGATTAAGGAGAAATAACAACTAAATGCAGTGTGGGTTCTTGAGTAGGATCTTCTGAACAGAAAGAGGCCTTTAGTGGAAAAACCTGGTGAATATCAAATAAGTTCTCGAATTTAGTTAATACATCACTGCTAATTTTTTAGACTTTTGTACTTTAGTTATGTGAGATGTTAACATTAGGAGAAATGAGTGAGGATATAAAAGAACTCTTACTGATTTTGCAGCTTTTCTCTATTTCTAAACTATTTCAAAATAATTCAAAAACATTAAAATTCATTGTCTATTTTCCCTTTTTCATGTCTGATTTGAAATTAGTTATTATCTGGGGTAGGAGAAACTAAGCATAAATGTCTAAAAATACTTTAAAATTAGTTTGGTTTATCTTAGATCTGTGAGGGGGGACCCCCCCAAAAATGGAATTTTTTTTTTGGAGGATAGGTCCCTTGTATTACAGGCTTCCCCCACTAGGTAAGTGTTCTAGGGACCCACTGGCATCAGTGTACCAGTTAGTGTTGTTGTGAGAGGCTGCATTCGGCTTCAGTAAATTTTTTTTTTTGGAGATGCTTTCAGCATGTTTGCTCATTTCATGATAGATGATTTATAAGCACATTTACCGACACTGCACTGAGTGTTCAGCAGTTTTTGACCATGCCTCATCCTCCCTATTCACTTGATCCAACCCTCAGCAACTTTTTCTGGTTTCCCTGAATGAAAAAAGTCCTCAAAGGGAAACATTTTGCCAATGTGGAAGAGTTGAAACGAAAAACAGCAAGAGGCACTAAAAGCCATCAAAATTGGTGAGTTCAAAAACTTTTGAATAGTGGAAAAAGCATCTCAATGGGTATATTGCATCAAATGAAAAGTACTTTGAAGGTGACTAAAGTTAAACATGTAAGTATAAATATACAACTTTTTATAAATAAATTCCAGGTTTGGGGAATCCGCCTTGTAGAGTTGCTCTGGCTTTCCTAGTTCCTCTCAACTAGTACTTGCTCAAGTTAGCTCAAGACAAAGGTGTTATAATACAGATGAATTCCAATCTTACTGCAAACCCTGTCCTCTTGGTCATCTACATTTGTGGATAAAATATCTCTAATGGCAGCTCTACTTCTCTACCTTCTTGGACCAAAGCATCTCTAATGGCAGCTGTACTTCTCTCTGTGTTCCCTAATAACCTGTATTACCTCTTTCTTTATGCCTCTGTCACTCTCAGTCTGCCACTGCTCCGTTTTCTTGACATTTCTTAGTTCACATCCAAAGAGAAAGAAAATCTCCTTGTGAGAGGGGACCCCAGGAGGTTTCCCCATTTTTTTTTTTTAATGAACCCGCCCTCATTGAATGTCAGAAGTCATCTTAATGGATTCCTTGCCCTTGGATTAGATACTTATCCCTGGTTCAATCAATTCTGGTCCTTTTGGAACATGGACACTTAGTACAGAGCTCATTAGGGCAGTGGGTTAAGTAGCTGGGCATAGTATTGACAGACAAGGTGATTAACCCATGTCTAGTAGTTTGCTTTCACTAACATACTGCAGTAAATAACTATACTTGTTTACAATGTTAGTAATTTTTTTTTTGCAGTGCTTCATAGGCTAAAATTGTGTTCACTTAACTAAGTTTATGTTTATCAGTTAAGCATTTAATGTTTCCAAATCTGCTGAAATAAAAGTCATTCTTTATTATAACACTGGTTTAAAAGTCTTACCTTCTTGGGAAATAGAAACTACATATTAATATTGAGGTATTTTGAGATGTGGTTTTCCCCCCTTGGGAAATATCTGTTTTATGTTGAATACATTATGCATTTTGGAAGTAAGAAATATTTATTTAGCAGCCTGCTTTCTCTTTCTAGTCTTGAAAATAATCACCAGCCTGTCCTAATAATTAATTATTGATACATCAGTAACACAAAGAGTGACAGTCAATAGAATCACAGTGTAAATTCTAGAAGGAGGCTTATATTTTATTCAATTCAACCCCTTAATTTTGAAGTTAATTTATTCACTTTCCCTAAGTCCATGTGCTCCTATTTTTGTTTTAATCTAATGATTCTTGCAATAAATTCTTCTTAGAATATACCACCCAGGAATTTGTTGTTGTTGTTGATAAAAATAAATGCTTTCTTCTGTTTGAAATACAGTTATACAATCTGTGTTTCTCTTTTTGTAACAGCTGTGAGAAAGGACAGGGATAGATTTAATTTTGAAATGTGGTAGTTGTATGGGCATTTATGTTTTTAAATTTTAGATTCGGGTTGCAAGTACATGTTTGTTACATGGACATATTGTGTACTGGTGGGGATTGGGCTTTAGGTGGCCCATTCCTATGAGGGCATAATTTTAAAAATAGTCATTGTCTCCAATTTATTAAGTAAATTGTTGAGTGAAACTATGGACTAGACACTATGTAGGGCCTTGTTTAGCTATAATTTGTATATGTTTGTTGAGCAATGTATTTGTTTGTCTGTGTATTTCAATTTTCACACAAGCCTCAAACCATTTGGGAAAGTTGCTAATCAGTCAATTAATGTTATTGAGTGCAGATTATGTGTTAAAAGCTACATAAGTGAAAGCTAATCAGAATCTCTTCTATGTAGGCTCTTACATTCAAATGGGGAAAGGCATAGAGAAGAAAATAGGAAAGCTGTTAGAAAAAAAATAAGTTGAAAACTTCTCCATGCTATGAGGCAGTCTTATAGTTCTTTCTGCTTCACAGTGTCAAGGATATTACTGAGACAGATGAACACTGCTAACTAGAACAAAGTTAAACACAGGAGCAAACGATTTCATCTTCCCTAAGGGAAAGCTGGTGGTGGAAGGGGCAGAGCTGTAGCTAGCAGAGCACAATAGCTGTGCATGTGTGTCTGTGTATGTGTGTGTGTGTAGCCGGCTGTCTGTATCCATGGGTTCCACATCCATAGATTCAAACAACCACAGACTGAAAACATTTGGAAAAAATACTGCAACGGTACTAAATATGACACACATTAGTTTTTTGACATTATTCTTTTAACAATATGGTATAAAAATATTTATATTGCATTTCTATTGTATGAGTTATTATAAGTAATCTAGAGATGATTTAAAGCATACAGGAGGGTGTGGATAGGTTATATGCAAATACCACACCATTTTATATAAGGGACTTGAGAACCTGTGGATTTTCGTATCCAAGGGAGGCTTTGGAACCAGTCCTCCACAGATACCAAGGGACTGTGCAAATATTAAAAATGTATGTGTCTAGGTTTATATACATATATACATTATATACTATCTGCACACACTTACACGAAGGACACATTTAGAAATGTCTCAGAGAACAGGAACTTTAAATACTTCTCTTTTTTTCCACCTTGCCCCTCTGTGTAACCAAGTAAGTGCTCAATAAATCTTCATTGAGTGAATGAAGAATAAATCACTTTCAAAGCATTACAGGAAAATGGGATGCTTCTCGTAGATAAATCTCGATTAAAGCTGAATACTGATCACATCAGGGCATGCACAGCTTTTGTTTATGTGACTGTGCTATATAAGCAGTGTAAGTGTGTACACATATCATAGGTGAACAGAGAACAGCAGGCTGGCTTCTTTCATTGAGCTCTGCCTGGTTAACTCAGTGCCTTTTCCATGATATGTTAGATTTGGTTGTATTGATTTGTTTTAAAAAATAAATTAAATGCCAATCTAAGTGTGTCTTATAACAATGAAAGTTTTAAAAATAGGTTATATTAGCTACTTAGTAATTAAAACGAGCCAACGTTGATTAGTATTAGTTAGCCAGTTTTGAAATACCAACCTTCAAACCTTATAAACAGTGAAGCAGCACACTCTGGCACTAATTGGGTCTTCTGAGGAGACTAAAAGGGCTGAATGTCATTTGCTTAACAGTAGATAGCTGGCTAAATTACAAGAACCCCCATTTCTCCCCAAAAAAATTGACAGGAAAGTTCATGAGTGCTAAAAATCAGCTTAAATTCTTTGTAGGGGCTACTGCTGTTAGTAAATGTGCATCTAGAACAGAAAGCACAGAAACACTTTCTGGGTTCTGCCAATTCCCATACAGCATCCCATTCAATTCCCTTCTCCTAAGAAGGGGCAAAATAGAGGACCCGAGACCTGAGGCTGGAGTATAAGTGGCTGCCCCTGGCTTCTCCTGTCCCTTTCAGTGCTGAGTACTTATCAGCTTCTAGCATATCAGTACACTCAACTTTCCCTTACCTTGTTGGCTCTGTTCCTCTCTAAGAAAGCTGGCCAAAAGCCTCTTAAAGAAATGCCTTTCTCTCAGTTTTCCTCCTGCCTCACTGGACCCTCTTCTGGTCTTTTTCTTGTCTGTTCTATATCTCCCTGGCCTCTAAATGTTGGAGTAATCCAGAATTTATATTACCTTTTTATTGATGCATAACACATTGCCATAAACTTAGTGATTTTAAACAGCACCGATTAGTTATTATAGTTTCTGTGGGTCAGAAGACTGAGTACTGCTTAACTGAGTCCTCTGCAAGTCTGCTGTCTAGGTGTCAGCTGGGACTGGGTGTTATCTGAATGCTTCACTTGAGAAGGATTTGTTTCCAGACTTTCTCAGGTTGTTGGCAGAATTTATTTTCTTGAGGCTGTAGGAGGGAAGACCTTATATTTTCGTGGAGGCCCTCGGTTTCTTGCCAGGTGGGTTCCCCTTCAGGCTTGCTTCAGAGAAGTCAACTAGTGAGGGGAAAAACCCCAGAACACCCAGAGCTGTTGTCTTAAACAATGAAATTTGTAACCACATAGTGTAGTTCACCCTATTCTGTCACATATTCTACTGATTAGAGACAAGCTACAGGTCCGACCCACACTCTGGGAGATGGGAGTCATACTGGGGCGTGAACACCAGGAGGTGGGATAATGAGACCCCTAAGTGTCTGTCCACTTCAGAGCTAGTTCTCTGTTCTGCCTCTTCTGTATCTCATGCCTGTGTTTATCTCACAGCTTTAAATACTGTCAGTGAGGTATTTTCTTATACAAATAAAAATTTTTATGAAAAATTTGTATGAAGAGACATTTGTATGAAATTTTACACTTCTACTGTGTAGAAGTTTGTCTTAAACTTCACATGGATATAGGCAACTGCTTACTTTTTGTTCTTGGATTTGTCCAATGGCCATCTCAAATTTCACACGTCTAAAGCCAAAATCATTATTTTTCCCCAATAACCTGCTTTTCCCACACTCTTCCAGTCTCACTAAACACCAGCTCTGTTTTTCAGTTGCTCAGATCCCAGACCTTTGTGTCATCCTTGACTCTTCCCATTCTCTCACACCAACATCTAGTTTGGAAAACTCTTCCTATTTTATTCTCAGTAAAAGCTATACAAGCTGCTCTTCCTGCTCCCTCTCTACCCTCTTTTACATGGTCCCCTTTCTTTCCATTCTAGAGCTCTGGCTTACTTGCTGCTCTGTGAGCTGGCCAGACACCCTTGCACCGTAAGGCCTTTCAACTTGCTGCTCCCTTTTGCTGGATGCCCACGTGCCTCCCTTGTGGCCCTTCTCTTGAGACGTTGATATTCACTGTTTTTGCAGTTGCAGTCTGCTGTTCCTCTTCTTGTGTTCCAGATTTCCTGTACTACTCTTCTTCCCCTTCCCTTTGTTTCTTAATATATCTCATCTTACAACATTCTATAATGTACTTATTCATTTATCATTTTGTAGTCCCTATTAGAGTGTGAGTTTCATGAAGATAGGGACTTCTGCTTTGTTTACTGCTCCATCTCAAGCCCTTAAGAATGTGTCCGGCACATAAATAGGTGCCACTAAGTATTTGGTGCCACTAAATATTTGTTAATCTTGCTCTCATCTTGGTATCTGCAGCACATTCAGTTCATCCTGGAATCTTACGTGCTTATGGAACTATCTTACCCTCAAATTTTCTGAAACTTGCCATTTGTTTGTTGACTTCAGCTAGCACTAGGGCCTGATCTAAAATATAGGTCACTTGGCGGCCTTCTGGCAGCCATTCCAGTCCTAGCGGGGGATAAACTCTGTCTCCATTTTCTGCAACTGGCTCAGGTCCTACTTCTAACAAGGTGGACCACCTAGATCCTCAGCACCACTGTGCTCTCACTTTGATATTGATGAAACCTTATGCAATTTTATGAGGTCAGATTGTTTCACATTAGATGTATGTTCCTTGGTGAACCTCTCAGTTCTATTTTTATTCTGAAGATTTTACTCCGAAGATTAAGAAGGATATAAAACAGGTAATGGTAGTCACCTGAGTCCTCTTCCAATATCCTGTCATGTGGACTTTTTTCCTTTGGATTGTCCTCCTTCCATCCTGTTTTTTTTTTTCCTTTTCTTTCTTTCTTTCTATGCCCTCACGTCCTTGAAAAACATTAAAATCTGCTTTCTGAGTAGGATTTCCTGTTATTCATATACACTTTAGCATAAAATTAGTAAATAATTGTCACTTTCTCTAGATGTAATTTTACCTTAAACTCTTTCTTTTGTTATAGTATGAAAAAAGTGTTCCTTTAAAGAGCATCTGCAGTTAATATGCTGACTAATTAACACCTCTCTATTAGAGGTGGAGAGATCTTTTGCTGTTTCCTTGAACTCAGAGAGGTAACTGACTACTCTCTGTACATATCAGATGAACCTTGGCCAGAACTTTCCCTTTTAAGCTTGGGCACAGGTGGATGGTGACTCGTGGAAGTTGCTAATAGGAAAAAAAGGGTGGTCTCAACTAGATGGGTGGAGAAAAGCTTACACACTTTTTCATCTATTACTGTTAGAAGAAAAGTAGCTATGCCCTAGTCACACACTTTGTGATGCTTTCATTTCAACTTTAAGTTGTCCCTTAAATATTTGCTTTAATCAGATGTCATTTGTATGAAAATATTTACTGTTAATAGATTAGTATATGGTGACTGTTTCTTGGTTATATGACCTAGGCTTATCTTTTGTCTTTGTTTTTTCTTTCTTTTTATTTATTTTTTTAAGACTGACACTAATTTTCTAATTTTATTTTTAGGAAACCTGATCTTAAACTTTCTGAGGAGAGCAACTGGGCTACAGATTTCCTACCAGGTAATGAGAAAATATGGGAAAAGCTACAGGTGAGGTAAACAATGTTGCTAAAAATAAAATTAACGATTTTTAAAAATTGTGTGTTCTCTTAAACACACTGTTTACTACTAAGAATCAGCTCAACTACAGAAAGACTGAGAGACAGATGCCAGTTTTAGTAGACAAATGTTTCAAAAATAAAATATTTCCTATCCGCCGAAAATGTTTTACTTGATAGACTAACTTGATAGTCTTTACTACACAAACAGTTGGATGCAAAAGAAAATGTGTGCATTGCCAGAAAACATTTTTAAAAGATAAGCACTTGTTGCAAGTACTACTTGCTTAGAAAAATCTTTCATTTGGCCAGCTGAGACCACCACATGTTTTAAAATATGCTATTATTTCAGTGTTAAGACCGCCCCCTGGTGTGATTGTATATTTATATGTTTAAGTAATTTTTAGACATTGTTTTAAAAATTTCATTTTGCTTTTAGGTAGTAATGGATCTTCTTTTTATGCTTGGTTAAGTTGGTCAGTTTGGTGGATAACTCTCTAGAAATTTGCATTTTTTTTGTTCTTACCTGTGGTGGTATCTGAAGTCAGTAGTCAACTTGAAATTTGAATTTAGGAATATTTGGTTCTAATTCTTTTAGCTCAAGCTGATGACTAATAATATTTCATTCAGTAAGTTTGAAATCATATACTGAGATCAAATGTTACAGGATGATTAAGTTCTTTGATAATAATAACTTTAAGTGGCAAATTGTTATGAACAATTATTTTTTGTAAACCCGTGGACTTTTTAAATCATTAAGTACAAAAATTTGGACATTACGTTTTGTTTTAAAAAATATCCATTTTGTGAAAGGTAAATAATTCAAATTTGGAGATTTTCTGACAAGACCAGCAGCTCCCTATAGCTACAGCACTTGCAAAGATAAAGCATAAGTTTTCATTCATGAATCCTAGGCAGGGCTCTTCTCCATGCCCTGCCACCAGGTAAGAATGCCCTGAAATCACCCCACCTTCATAAATTTTCAGCCAAATTGGCAACAGAATACCTATCTTATAATTTTTATCTTTTCCCTAAATTTAATTTTTAGTTCTTTGGGAATAATTAAACCATCCTTGCAAAGTAAAATGTCTGTAATATTTGAAATTACATTTCTGTAAATTTGATAATTGTAACTATTTTCCCCATTGTCTCTTCTCCAGACTAAATTGTCTTGATTATTTTAGCCATGTCTCATAGATTCTGTATTCTAAACTTAGTCATTTTGCAGAACTGCAATTGTGAACTGTTTGCAGGAAACTGTTTTTGCTTTTATTTTCTTCTGTATTCTCCTCTCTTGTTTAATTCTGAAACTATAAGCTTAGTACTTGCTGAAAGAATGTCTTCTTAAAAAAGTAGATTAAGGCTAGGCACAGTGGCTCACGCCTATAATCCCAGCACTTTGGGAGGCCGAGGTAAGATTGCCTGAGTTCATGGGTTTGAGACCAGCCTGGGCTACTTGGCAAGAAAGACCTCATCTCCAGAATAAATAAAAAAAATTAGCTGGGCATGGTGAAAAATGCCTTTAATTCCACCTACTTAGAAAGCTGAGGTGGAAGTATCACCTGAGCCCAGCAGTTCAAGGCTGCAATGGCTGTGAGCATGCCACTGCATTCCAGCCAGGGTGACAGAGTGAGACTCCAACTCAGAAAACAGCAACAACAGCAACGACAAAGGTAGATTAAACAAATCGAAGTATATAGTAGACCTGTATTTGAACCCTGGTTTTCATATGTACTTGTAGAAATTGTGGTTTTAGACAAGTTACTGATTTTCTAAGAGCCTCAGTCTCTTCTCCTGTAAAAAAGGAATACAAGTCACTGCTTTACAGGATGTTGCTAATGCAATCTTTTCAATAATGTATGTTCAAGATTTACTCTATATTAAATTTGGGGCTGGGTGCCTTATGGATATTATTTCTCACAGCAACTCTATCAACTAGGTACTATTATTTCTACATTGTTGATGAGGATCAGTGATACTAAGAAACCTCATAAGTGGAAAAGACAAGATTCTGATTGAGATTTTTTTTTTTGAGTTGGAGTCTCACTCTGACCTAAAGTGAGCTCATAACTATTGTGCCATATCTTTAATTTAATCATGCTTATTCTTTTTTGATTTGATTTTGTTATCCTTAAGGTCAAATAATCCCCAGTGCACAAACATAGAGGAAGCCAATCTTCTAAAGAAGAGTAGGTAATTCCTTTAATATATGTGCTCTTCCTATTTGGAAACTAGAATTGCTTTGGACATTTATTCTTCTACGTACTTTTTCCAAACCAGGTGGTACGTTAAGAGATTCCTTGTGGCCAGGCTCAGTGGCTCAGCCTGTAGTCCCAGCCCTTTGGGAGGCCGTGGCGAGTGGATTGCCTGAGCCCTTGTGTTTGAGACCAGCCTGGGCAACTTGGCTAGACCTCATTTCCACAATAAATAAAAAATTAAGCCAGGCTCAGTATCTCAGCCTGTAATCCCACAACTTTGGGCGGCTGAGGTGAGTGGATTGCCTGAGCCCGTGGGTTCGAGAGTCGCCTGGGCAGGTGAAACCTCATCTCTACAATAAAATAAAAAAATTAGCTGGGTGTGGTAGCACGCGCCTGTAATTCCGGCTACTCGGAAGGC
>NW_007252229.1:100297-101087 GCF_000164805.1 Carlito syrichta | reverse complement strand
GGAAGGCTGAGGCGGAAGGATCGCCGGAGCCCAGCAGGTCGAGGCTGCGGTGGCTGGGAGCGGCCACTGTACTCCAGTCTAGGCGACAGAGTGAGACTCCAGCTCAAAAAAAAAAAAAAAATTAGCCGGGCGTGGTAGCGTGCTCCTGTAGTTCCCACTACTTGGAAGGCTGAGGCGAAAGGATCGCTGGAACCCAGCAGGTGTACACTGGGGTGGCCATGAGCATGTGTGCCACTGCACTCCAGCCTGGGCAACAGAGTGAGACTCCAACCAAAAAAAAAAAAGAGATTCATTGTTATCAGCATGATTGAGCTGATAACAGCTGTGACAAGGACTGGGGGCATTATGTTAGTGAACTTTCGGGCACCTTTATGAATAATATAAAAAGAATAATAGAATGTTAATTTTAGAAGCTATTGCATACTTCTAACTCATCATTTATTTTCCTTTTCTCTGGACCTGAAAACATAGTCTAATTTTTATGCATTGCCATTCTATTTAAGTATATAATTACTTGCATTGGTTTTACAAAGCTTATATCATTTTCTTTATGGGTTAAGAATTATTTCTGATTTTTTTTATTATCAATATTTTTTATGATGATATTGTGGGATACAGTTAAGGGTTAGGTATACAAATATGCTTCATTCAGGCACCCTTGTTGATAAGAGGTGTCTCCCTATCCCCAGACAGGTATTTACTACAGTTAATGCCATCTCCCTTCCCCTCCCCCCACCCATAGTTTCCCACCACTGTCAGTCATTTTCTTATAGTATTACATTGGATGTTC
>NW_007252229.1:97170-99487 GCF_000164805.1 Carlito syrichta | reverse complement strand
GAAGGGAGGCTGGATTTTATCAAAAGCTTTTTCTGCATCTAATGATATAATCATGTGGTTTTTGTTTTGACATCTCTTGATGTATTTAATGAACCAGCCTTGCATCCCAGGAATGAAGTCTACTTGGTCATGATGGATGATTTTTGAGAAGTATTGTTGAATCCGGTTTGCTAGGATCTTGTTGAGAATTTTAGCATCTATTATTAATCAAAGATATTGGCCTATAGTTCTCTTTCTTTGTTGGGTCTTTACCAGGCTTGGGTATCAATGTGATGTTAGTTTCGTAAAATGGTTTGGGGAGAGTTCCATCTTTCTCAGTTGCCTGGAATACCTTCAATAGGATTGACATCAGCTCCTCCTTAATGTCTTGTAGAATTCTACTGGAAAGACATCTAGTACAAGGCTTTTTTTCATAGGTAGTTTTCTTATTACATAGTCAATTTCCTTGATTGTTATTGGTCTATTTAGGGTCTCAATTTCTTCTTGTTTCAACCCAGGCTGGTTGTGTGATAACAGAAAGTCCTCCATTTCCTTAAGGTTTTCAAGTTTGTTTCCATACAAGTGTACATAGTAGTCTCTAATGATCTTTTGTATTTCTTCAGGATCAGATGTGACCTCATCTTTTGTATTTCTGATTGTGTTTATTTGGGCTTTTTCTCTCTTTTTCTTGGTCAGTGTAGCTAGGGGCCCATCGTTCTTGTTTATCCTTTTGAAGAACCAGCTTTTGGTTTCATTGATTTTTTTGTATGATCTTTTTGTCTTCTATGTCCTGGATTTGTGCTTTTATTTTGGTGATCTGGATTCTTCTGCTGAAATTAGGCTTTTTGTGGACTTGCTTTTCCAGCTTCCTTAGGTGGCTTGTTAGGCCATTACTTTGTGATCCTTTGTGGTACTTCTTCATGTGCGTTTGTAGGGATATAAATTCCCCTCTTACTACAGCTTTCATGGTGTCCCAGAGATTTTGGTAATATGTTTCTTCATTTTCATTTGTTTCCAGGTATCTTTTAATCTCTGTTTTGATTTCATCATTGACCCAGTAGTTGTTTAGCATCATGCTGTTTATTGTCCATGTCTTTGTGGGTTTTGGGGGGACCTTGTTCGTGTTAATGTTTATCTTTATTCCACTGTGGTCCAAGAAGGTGCATGGTAACATTTTGGTCCTTTTAAATTTGCTTATGCTTGATTTATGGCCAAGTGTGTGTTCGATCTTAGAGTACATTCCATGTGGTGATGAATAGAATGTGTATTCTGTGGCCTTTGGATGGAGGGTTCTGTAGGTATCAATTAAGTCCATTTAATCAAGAGTCACATTGAGGTTTCGGATCTCGTTGCTGATATTTTGTCCTGATGATCTGTCTAGGGTTGTGAGTGGGGTACTAAAGTCCACAGCTATGATGGTATTGGAGTCAGTATCTTTTTTTAGTTTATCTAGGAGTTGCTTTATGAAAGATGGTGCTCCTGTGTTGGGTGCATATATGTTTAGGATGGATATTTCTTGTTGATGGTTTGAGCCTTTTATCATTATGTAGTGGCCTTCTGTATCTTTTTAAATTTTTGATAACTTAAATGGTATTTTGTCTGAGATTAAGATAGTGACTCCTCCTTTCTTTTGTGTTCCATTCGCTTGAAAATTTGTTTCCCATCCTCTTACTTTGAGTCTGTGAGTGTCTTTTCTAGTGAGGTGAGTCTCTTGAAGGCAATAGATTGTTGCCTGGTGATATTTTATCCTTTTTGCCATTCTATGTCTTTTCAGTGGTGCATTAGTGCGTTCACATTCAAACTAATTATTGAAATGTGAGAGTTGATCCCTATCATCATGTTCTTACAGAGTTGTTGTGCTTCCTGTTTGTGTATTGTCTTTCTTTTGGTTTTAGAGTTGGATCATGTGTTTTTAATCTTTCACCTGTACTCTTGTGAAGAACGTTGTTGTTCCTTTTCCCTTTTCTTCTGTGTTCAATACTTTCTTAAGTGTTCCTTGTAGCGGTGGTCTGGTGGCAGCGTAGGTTCTTAGGGATTGGATATCTGGGAAAGATTTCAATTCTCCCTCACTGATGAAGCTTAGCTTGGCTGGGTAGGTTATTCTTGGTTGCAATTATTTATCTTTTAGAACTTTGAAGATAGGGCTCCAAGCTCTCCTAGTCTGGAGGATTTCTGTAGATAAATCTGCTGCTATTCTAATTGGTCTTCCCTGGCAGATAGTCTGACCTTTTTCTCTTGCTGACTTTATGATTTTTTCTTTTATACCTACTTTGTTTAGGTGAATTATTATGTGTCTGGGAGTTGGTCTTCTCATTTGTTGTCTTGCAGGGGTTCTCTG